>NW_007250802.1:119807-120189 GCF_000164805.1 Carlito syrichta | reverse complement strand
TCTCCATTTCTCTCTATTCCATTCCATTCCATTCGACTCCATTACGTTCCTCTCCATCCATTCCTCTCAATTCCACTCAATTCCATACCATTCCATTCCATTACTTTGTACTCCATTCCATTGTATTGCATTCTTATCTATTTGATTTCATTCTAATACATTCGTATCATTCCTTTACTCTCCATTCCAGGCCATTGCTTTCCATTCTTCTCAATTCCATTCTATTCCTCTCCATTCCATTCCATTCCTTTTTTCCTTTCCCTTCTATTCCATTCCATTATTCTCAATTCCATTCCATTCCCTTCATTTCCTTTCCATTCCCTTCCATTCCATTCCATTCCCTTACACTCCATTCAATTCCATTCCATTCCTTTCATTTTCA
>NW_007250802.1:103645-119678 GCF_000164805.1 Carlito syrichta | reverse complement strand
TTCCATTCTATTCCTCTCATTTCCATTCCATTCCATTGCATTCCATTCCATTCATCTCCATTCCATTCCATTCTATTCCTCTCTATTCCATTCCATTCTTTACAATGCCTTTCCATTCCACTCCATTGCATTCCATTCTATTCCATTCCTCACCATTGCATTCCATTCCATTACTTTCCTTTCCTCTCCATTGCATTCCATTTCTTTCTTCACCATTCCATTCCATTCCATCCTATACCTCTCCATTCCATTTCTCTACAATCCATTCCATTCCTCTCCATTACATACCTTTCCAAAACATTGCTTTCCATGCCATTTTTCTCCTTTCCATTCCATTTTATTCCTTTCCATTCCTCTCCAATGCATTCCATTCCAATCACTTCCATTCGTGGCCTTTCCTTTCCATTCCATTCCATTCCAATATTTTCCACTCCACTCCATTCTGGTCCAATCCATTGCTTTCCTCTCCATTCCTCCCATTCCTTTTATTCCATTTCATTTCATTCCAATCCTTTCCACTCCATTCCATTGCTCTGCATTCCATTGCTCTCAATTCCTCTCTGTTCCATTCAATTGCACTCCATTCCATTCCTCTCTTATCCTCTCCATTCCATTCCTCTCCATTTCTCTATATTCCTTTCCGTTACATTCCATTCCACTCCATTACGTTCCTCTCCATTCCATTACTCTCAATTCCACTCCATTGCCTACCATTCAATTCCATTCCTTTGTACTCCAGTCCATTGTATTCCATTCTTATCCATTTGATTTCATTCTAATCCATTCATATGATTCCATTACACTCCATTCCATTCCATTGCTTTTCATTCTTCTCAATTCCATTCTATTCATCTCCATTCCATTCCATTCCTTTCCATTCCATTATTCTCAATTCCATTCCATTCCCTTCATTTCCTTTCCATTCCCTTCCATTCCATTCCTCTCCATTCCATTCTATTGCTATCCATTGCTTTGCATTCAATTCCATTACTCTCCATTCCATTCCATTCCTTTGCATACCATTCAATTTCATTCCAATCCATTCCATTTCACTCCATTCATTTCCATTCCATTCCTTCCATTCCATTCCATTCCATTCAATTCCATTCCTCTCCATTCCATTCCATTTCAATACATTACACTCCGTTCCATCCCATTCCATTCCCCACAGTTCCATTCCATTCCATTTTATTCCATTCCATCCCATCCCTCTCTATTCCATTTCATTCCTCACTATTCCATTCCTATTGAATCCCTTCCATTCCTCTCCTTTCTGTTCCATTTCTGTTCATTCCATTTATTTCCATTCCATTCCTGTTCATTCTATTCCTCTGCATTTCATTTCATTCCATTCCGTTCCTCTCCATTCCTTTCCATTCTATTCCTTTCATCGCGTTTCCATTCCTGTCTATTCTATTCCTCTCCATTCCGTTCCATTCCTCTCCATTCATTTTTATTCCATTCCTTTCCTCTCCATTCCTTTCTATTCCATTCATCGCAATTCCATTCCATTCCATTCCATCCCATTCCATTCCACTCCAATCCATTCTAATCCATTGCATTCCATTCCATTCCTCTCCATTCCATTTCTTTCTATTCCTCTATATTCCATTCTAATCTATTCCAATCAATTCCTATCTATTCCTTTTCATTCCATTCCATGCCATTCCTCTCCATTCCATTCCTCCAAATTCCTCTCCATTCCATTCCATAACCTTCCATTCCACTCTATTGTATTCCTATCCTGTCCTCTCCATTTCATTCCTCTCCATTCCTCTATATTCCATTAAATTACAATCCTTTCCACTCCTTTCCATTCCTCTCCATTCCATTCTTCTCAATTCCACCCCAATTCTTTCCATTCCATTCCTATCATTTCCATTCCATTCTAATCAATTCATCTGCATTCCAGTCTTCTCCCTTCCGTTCCATCCATACCATTCTTCTCCATTCTTTTCCATTCCTCTACAGTACATTCAATTCCTCTCAATTCCATTCTATTCCCCTCCATTACATGCAATTCTTCTACTTTCAATTCCCTTCCATTCCATTCCATTTTTCTCCTTTCCATTCCATTCCTTTCTTAACATTTCTCTCCATTCCTTTCAATCGCATTCCTCTCCATTCCATTCCATTCCATTTCATCCCATTCCATTCCTCACCATTCTATTCCATTCCATTTTACTCCCTTCCATCGCTGTGCATTCTATTCCATTCCTCTCCATTCCGTTCCTCTGCAATCCATTCCATTCCATTCCCCTCCCTTCTGTTCCATTATATTCCTTCCATGCATTTACATTCCATTCCTCTCTATTCCATTCCTCTCCTTTCCATCTCATTTAATACCATTCCACTCCATTACGTTACATTCCCTTCCATTCCTCTCCTTTCTTTTCCCTTCCATTCCATTCCATTCAATTCTATTCCATTCGTCTCCATTTTGTTCTATAATATACCTTTCCATTCCTATCCATTCCATTCCAATCCTTTCCATTCCATTCCTCTCCACTCCATTCCATTCTACTCTATTGCATTCCTTTCCATTTGTCTCCACTCTTCTGCATTCCATTTCTCTCCAATCCACTATATTCCCTGCCGTTCCATTCCAATCCATTCCAATGCATTTCATTCCATTTCTTTCCATTCTATTCCTCTACATTCCATTCCTCAGAATCCTCTCCATTCCATTCCATTCCCTTCCATTGCATTCCCTTCCATTCCATTCCTTTGCAATCCATTCAATTCTATTCCATTCCTATCTAATCCATTCCATTCCATTCTGTTCCATTCCAGTCCATTACTCCATATCCCATTCCATTCCTCTCCTTTCCATTTCATTCCAATCCATTCCTTTGTATACCTCTGCATTCAATTCCATTCCATTCCTCTCTATTCCATTCTTTTTCATTCCGTTTCTTTCAATTCCTGTCCATGCCATTCAATTGCTCTCCATTCCATTTCATTCCTTTCCATTCCATTCCATTCCTTTTCATCCCCTTCCATTCCTCTCCATTCCATTCCATTCTATTCTTTCCATTCCTCTCCATTCCTTTCCATTGCATTCCATTTCATTCCTCTCCATAACATTCTTCTCCATTCCATTGCTTTCCATTCCTCTGCATTCCATTCCATTTCTCTCCATTCCATTCCATTCCATTCCATTCCTGTCAATTCCATTTCATTGCTTTCCCTTATATTCCATTACATTCCATTCTTGCCCTTCCTCTCCTTTCCATTCCATTCCCCTCTAATCCATATCATTACATTACATTCCACTCCACTCCATTGCATTCCTCTCCACTACATTCCATTAATTTCCTCTCCCTTCCATTCCACTCCATTCCATTAGTTTCCATTCCATTGCATTCCTCTGCATTCCATTCCTCTCAATTCCTCTCCATTTCCTTCCATTGCTTTCCATTCCATGTCATTTCTTTCCTGTCTATTCCATTCCATTCCATTCCATTTATCTCAATTCCATTCTATTCCTGTCATTTCCATTCCATTCCATTGCATTCCATTCCATTCCTCTCCACTCCATTCCATTCTGTTCCTCTCTATTCCATTCCATTCTTTACAATGCCATTCCATTCCACTCCCTTGCATTCCATTCTATTCCATTCCTCGGCATTGCATTCCATTCCTTTCCATTCCTCTCCATTGCATTCCATTACTTTCCTAACCATTTCATTCCATTCCATTCCATTCTATATCTCTACATTCCATTTCTCTACAATCCATTCCATTCCTCTCCATTACATACCTTTCCAAAACATTGCTTTGCATGCCATTCCTCTCCTTTCCATTCCTCTCCAATGCATTCCATTCCAATCAATTCCATTCGTGGCCATTCTGTTCCATTCTATTCCATTCCAATATTTTCCACACTACTCCATTCCGGTCCAATCCATTGCTTTACTCTCCATTTCTCCCATTCCTCTTTTTTCCATTTCATTCCATTCCAATCCTTTCCACTCCATTCCATTCCTCTGCATTCCATTGCTTTCAATTCCTCTCTATTCCATTCCATTGCACTCCATTCCATTCCTCTCTTATCCTCGCCATTCCATTCCTCTCCATTTCTCTCTATTCTGGTCCATTACATTCCATTGCACTCATTACGTTCCTCTCCATTCCATTCCTCTCAATTCCACTCCATTCCATACCATTCCATTTCATTCCTTTGTACTCCATTCTATTGTGTTGCATTCTTATCTATTCAATTTCATTCTAATACATTCGTATCATTCCATTACTCTCCATTCCATTCCATTGCTTTGCATTCTTCTCAATTCCATTCTATTCCTCTCCATTCCATTCCATTCCTTTATTTCCATTCCCTTCCATTCCATTCCATTATTCTCAATTCCATTCCATTCCCTTCATTTCCTTTCCATTCCCTTCCATTCCATTCCATTCCCTTACACTCCATTCCATCCCATTCCATTCCTCACCATTCCTTTCCATTCCATTCTACTCCATTCCGTCGCTGTGCATTCCATTCCATTTCTCTTCATTCCTTTCCTCTCCATTCCATTCCTATGCAATCCATTCCATTCCATTCCCTTCCCTTCCATTCCTTTCCATGCCATTCCTCTCTATTCCATCTCATGTAATACCATTCCTCTCCCTTCTGTTACATTCCATTCCATTCCTCTCCTTTCCTTTGCCTTCCATTCCATTCCATTCAATTCTATTCCATTCGTCTCCATTCCATTCCATAATATATCTTTCCATTCCCATCCATTCTATTCCATTCAATTACATTCTATTCCATTACACTCCACTCCATTATATTCCACTCTATTGCATTCCATTTCATTCGTCTCCACTCTTCTGCTTTCCATTTTTCTCCAGTCCTCTATATTCCCTTCCTTTCCATTCCAATCCATTCCAATGCATTTCATTCCATTTCTTTCCATTCAATTTATCTCCATTACATTCCTGAGAAATCCTCTCCATTCCGTTCCATTCCCTCCCGTTGCATTCCGTTCCATTCCATTCCTTTGCAATCCATTCCATTCTATTCCATTCCTATCCTATCCGTTCCATTCCATTCTGTTCCATTCCATTCCATTACTCAACATCCCATTCCATTCCTCTCCTTTCCATTTCATTTCAATCCATTCCTTTCTATACCTCTCCATTCAATTCCATTCCATTCCTCTTATTCCATTCTTCTTCATTCCATTTCTTTCAATTCCTGTCCATGCCATTCAATTACTCTCCATTCCATTTCATTCCTTTCCTTTCCATTCCATTCCATTCCGTTCCATCCCCTTCCATTCCTCTCCATTCGATTCCATTCTTTCCATTCCTCTCCATTCCCTTCCATTGCATTCTATTCCATTCCTCTCCATTCCATTCTTCTCCATTCCATTGCTTTCCATACCTCTGCATTGCATTCCGTTTCTCTCCATTTCACTCCAATCCATTCCATTAATTTCAATTCCATTTCATTGTTTTCCATTACATTCCATTCTTCTCCTTCCTCTTCATTCCATTCCATTCCTCTCCATTCCATATCATGACATTACATTACACTACATTCCATTACATTCCTCTCCATTACATTCCATTACTTTCCTCTCCCTTCCATTCCACTCCATTCCATTAGTTTCCATTCCATTCCATTCCTCTCAATTCCTCTCCATTTCCTTCCATTCCTTTCCATTCCATTCTATTCCATTTCTTTCCAGTCCATTCCATTCCATTCCTTTCCCTCCACTCCATTCCATTCCATTTATCTCCATTCCATTCTATTCCTCTCATTTCCATTCCATTCCATTGCATTCCATTCCATTCATCTCCACTCCATTCCATTCTATTCCTCTCTATTCCATTCCATTCTTTACAATGCCATTCCATTCCACTCCATTGCATTCCATTTCATTCCATTCCTCGCCATTGCATTCCATTCCATTCCTTTTCTTTCCTCTCCATTGCATTCCATTCCTTTCTTCACCATTCCATTCCATTCCATTCTATACCTCTCCATTACATTTCTCTACAATCCATTCCATTCCTCTCCATTACATACCTTTCCAAAACATTGCTTTCCATGCCATTCCTCTCCTTTCCATTCCATTGTATTCCTTTCCATTCCTCTCCAATGCATTCCATTCCAATCAATTCCATTCGTGGCCATTCCGTTCCATTCCATTCCATTCCAATATTTTCCACTCCACTCCATTCCAGTCTAATCCATTGCTTTCCTCTCCATTCCTCCAATTCCTTTTATTCCATTTTATTTCAATCCAATCCTTTCCACTCCATTCCATTCCTCTGCATTCCATTGCTCTCAATTCCTCTGTATTCCATTCCATTGCACTCCATTCCATTCCTTTCTTATCCTCTCCATTCCATTCCTCTCCATTTCTCTATATTCCTTTCAGTTACAATCCATTCCACTCCATTACGTTCCTCTCCATTCCATTCCTCTCAATTCCACTCCATTGCCTACCATTCAATCCATTCCTTTGTACTCCAGTCCATTGTATTCCATTCTTATCCGTTCGATTTCATTCTAATACATTCGTATCATTCCATTACTCCATTCCATTCCATTCCATTGCTTTTCATTCTTCTCAATTCCAATCTATTCCTCTCCATTCCATTCCATTCCTTTCCTTTCCCTTCCATTCCATTATTCTCAATTCCATTCCATTCCCTTCATTTCCTTTCCATTCCCTTGCATTCCATTCCACTCCATTACATCGCATTCAATTCCATTCCATTCCCTTCCTTTTCATTCCTCTCCATTCCATTTTATTCCATTCCTCTCCATTCCATTCTATTGCTATCCATTGCTTTGCATTCAATTTCATTACTCTCCTTTCCATTCCATTCCTTTCCATACCATTCCATTTCATTCCAATCCATTCCATTTCACTCCATTCCATTCCATTTCATTCCATTCCTCTCCATTCCATTCCATCCATTCCTCTCCATTCCATTCCATTTCAATACATTACTCTCCATTCCATCCCATTCCGTTCCCCACAGTTCCATTCCATTCCATTTTATTCCATTCCATTCCATTCCATCCCATCCCTCTCTATTCCATTCCATTCCTCACTATTCCATTCCTATTCAATCCCTTCCATTTCTCTCCTTTCTGTTCCATTTCTGTCCATTCCATTTATTTCCATTCCATTCCTGTCTATTCTATTCCTCTCCATTCCGTTCCATTCCATGCCATTCCTCTCCATTCATTTTTATTCCATTCCTTTCCTCTCCATTCCTTTGTATTCCATTCACCGCAATTCCCCTCCAATTCATTCCATTCCATTCCTATCATTTCCATTCATTTCTAATCAATTCATCGCCATTCCATTCCTCTCCCTTCCTTTCTATCCATACCATTCTTCTCCATTCTATACCATTCCTCTACAGTACATTCAATTCCTCTCAATTGCATTCTATTCCCCTCCATTACATTCAATTCCTCTACTTTCAATTCCCTTCCATTCCATTCCATTTTTCTCCTTTCCATTCCATTCCTTTCTTTCCATTTCTCTCCATTCCTTTCAATCGCATTTCTCTCCATTCCATTCCATTCCACTCCATTCCATTCCATTCCATTCCATCCCATTCCATTCCTCACCATTCCATTCCATTCCATTCTACTCCCTTCCATCGCTGTGCATTCCATTCCATTCCATTCAATTTCATTCCATTCAATTCCATTCCATTCCATTCCATTCCTCTCCATTCCATTCCTCTGCAATCCATTCCATTCCATTCCCCTCCCTTCTGTTCCATTCCATTCCTTTCCATACATTTACATTCCATTCTTCAGTATTCAATTCCTCTCCTTTCCATCTCATTAAATACCATTCCTCTCCATTACGTTACATTCCATTCCATTCCTCTCCTTTCCTTTCCCTTCCATTCCATTCAATTCTATTCCATTCGTCTCCATTTTGTTCCATAGTACATCTTTCCATTCCCATCCATTCCATTCCATTCCTTTCCATTCCATTCCACTCCACTCCATTCCATTCCACTCTATTGCATTCCATTCCATTTGTCTCCACTCTTCTGCATTCCATTTCTCTCCAATCCTTTATATTCCCTTCCTTTCCATTCCAATTCATTCCAATGCATTTCATTCCATTTCTTTCCATTCCATTCCTCTCCATTACATTCCTCAGAAATCCTCTCCATTCCATTTCATTCCCTTCCTTTGCATTCCCTTCCATTCCATTCCTTTGCAATCCATTCCATTCTACTCCATTCCTATCCAATCCATTCCATTCCATTCTGTTCCATTCCAGTCCATTACTCCACATCCCATTCCATTCCTCTCCTTTCCTTTTCATTCCAATCCATTCCTTTGTATACCTCTGCATTCAATTCCATTCCATTCCTCTCTATTCCATTCTTTTTCATTCCGTTTCTTTCAATTCCTGTCCATTCCATTCAATTGCTCTCCATTCCATTTCATTCCTTTTCATTCCATTCCATTCCATTCTTTTTCATCCCCTTCCATTCCTCTCCATTCCATTCCATTCCATTCTTTCCATTCCTCTCCATTCCTTTCCATTGCATTCCATTACATTCTGCTCCATTACTTTCTTCTCCATTCCATTGCTTTCCATTCCTCTGCATTCCATTCCATTTCTCTCAATTCCATTCCATTCCATTCCTGTCAATTCCATTTCATTGCTTTCAATTACATTCGATTACATTCTATTCTTTCCCTTCCGCTCCATTCCATTCCTCTCCATTCCATATCATTACATTACATTACACTCCACTCCATTACATTCCTCTCCACTACATTCCATTACTTTCCTCTACCTTCCATTCCACATCATTCCATTAGTTTCCATTCCACTGCATTCCTCTGCATTCCATTCCTCTAAATTCCTCTCCATTTCCTTCCATTCCTTTCCATTCCATTCCATTTCTTTCCTGTCTATTCCATTCCATTCCATTCCATTTATCTCATTTCCATTCTATTCCTCTCATTTCCATTCCATTCCATTGCATTCCATTCCATTCCTCTCCAGTCCATTCCATTCTATTCCTCTCTATTCCATTCCATTCTTTACAATGCCATTCCATTCCACTCCATTGCATTCCACTCCTCCCCATTGCATTCCATTCCTTTCCTCACCATTGCATTCCATTCCATTCTATTCCATTCTATATCTCTACATTCCATTTCTCTACAATCCATTCCATTCCTCTCTATTACATACCTTTCCAAAACACTGCTTTCCATGCCATTCCTCTCCTTTCCATTCCATTTTATTCCTTTCCATTCCTCTCCAATGCATTCCATTCCAATCAATTCCATTCGTGGCCATTCCGTTCCATTCCATTCCATTCCAATATTTTCCACTCTACGCCATTCCGGTTCAATCCTTTGCTTTCCTCTCCATTTCTCCCATTTCTCTTTATTCCATTTCATTCCATTCCAATCCTTTCCACTACATTCCATACCTCTGCATTCCATTGCTTTCAATTCCTCTCTATTACATTCCATTGCACTCCATTCCATTCCTCTCTTATCCTCTCCATTCCATTCCTCTCCATTTCTCTATATTCTGGTCCATTCCATTCCATTCCACTCCATTCCATTCCTCTCCATTCCATTCCTCTCAATTCCCCTCCATTTCATACCAATCCATTCCATTCCTTTGTACTCCATTCCATTGTATTTCATTCTCATCCATTCGATTTCATTCTAATACATTAATATCATTCCATTACTCTCCATTCAATTCCATTGCTTTCCATTCTTCTCAATTCCATTCTATTCCTCTCCATTCCATTCCATTCCTTTTTTCCTTTCCCTTCTATTCCATTCCATTATTCTCAATTCCATTCCATTCCCTTCATTTCCTTTCCATTCCCTTCCATTCCATTCCATTCCCTTACACTCCATTCAATTCCTTTCCATTCTATTTCATTCCTTTCCATTACACTTCATTCCATCCCATTCCATTCCTCACCATTCCTTTCCAATCCATTCTACTCCATTCCATCGCTGTGCATTCCATTCCATTCCTCTTCATTCCATTCCTCTCCATTCCATTCCTCTGCAATCCATTCCATTCCCCTCCCTTCTGTTCCCTTCCATTCTTTTCCATGCCATTCCTCTCTATTCCATCTCATTTAATACCATTCCTCTCCCTTCTGTTACATTCCATTCCATTCCTCTCCTTTCCTTTCCCTTCCATTCCATTCCATTCAATTCTATTCCATTCGTCTCCATTCCATTCCATAATATATCTTTCCATTTCCATCCATTCCATTCCATTCAATTACATTCTATTCCATTCCACTCCACTCCATTCCATTCCACTCGATCGCATTCCATTTCATTTCGTCTCCACTCTTCTGCTTTCCATTTCACTCCAATCCTCTATATTCCCTTCCTTTCCATTCCAATCCATTCCAATGCATTTCATTCCATTTCTTTCCATTCCATTTGTCTCCATTACATTCCGCAGAAATCCTCTCCATTCCATTCCTTTCCCTCCCATTGCATTCCGTTCCATTCCATTCCTATGCAATCCATTCCATTCTATTCCATTCCTATCCAATCCATTCCATTCCATTCTGTTCCATTCCATTCCATTACTCAACATCTCATTACATTCCTGTCCTTTCCATTTCATTTCAATCCATTCCTTTCTATACCTCTGCATTCAATTCTATTCCATTCCTCTTATTCCATTCTTCTTCATTCCATTTCTTTTAATTCCTGTCCATGCCATTCAGTTACTCTTCATTCCATTTCATTCCTTTCCTTTCCATTCCATTCCATTCCGTTCCATCCCCTTCCATTCCTCTCCATTTTATTCCATTCCATTCTTTCCATTCCTCTCCATTCCTTTCCATTGCATTCCATTCCATTCCTCTCCATTCCATTCTTCTCCATTCCATTGCTTTCCATACCTCTGCATTGCATTCCTTTTCTCTCCATTCCACTCCATTCCATTCCATTCCTTTCAATTCCATTTCATGTTTTTCCATTTCATTTCTTTACATTCCATTCTTCTCCTTCCTCTCCATTCCATTACATTCCTCTCCATTCCATATCATGATATTACATTACACTCTTTCCATTACATTCCTCTCCACTACTTTCCATTACTTTCCTCTCCCTTCCATTCCACTCCATTCCATTAGTTTGCATTCCATTTCATTCCTCTGCATTCCATTCCTCTCAATTCCTCTCCATTTCCTTCCATTCCTTTCCATTTCTTTCCTGTCCATTCCATTCCATTCCTTTCCCTCCACTCCATTCCATTCCAACTATCTCCATTCCATTCTATTCCTCTCATTTCCATTCCATTCCATTGCATTCCATTCCATTCCTCTCCACTCCATTCCAATTTATTCCTCTCTATTCCATTCCATTCTTTACAATGCCATTCCATTACACTCCATTGCATTCCATTCTATTCCATTCCTCACCATTACATTCCATTCCTTTCTATTCCTCTCCATTGCATTCCGTTCCTTTCCACACAATTGTATTCCATTCCATTCCATTCCATTCTATATCTCTACATTCCATTTCTCTACAATCCATTCCATTCCTCTCCATTGCATACCTTTCCAAAACATTGCTTTCCATGCCATTTTTCTCCTTTCCATTCCATTTTATTCCTTTCCATTCCTCTCCAATGCATTCCATTCCAATCAATTCCATTCGTGGCCATTCTGTTCCATTCCATTCCATTCCAATATTTTCCACTCTACTCCATTCCGGTCCAATCCATTGCATTCCTCTCCATTTCTCCCATTCCTCTTTATTCCATTTCATTCCATTCCAATCCTTTCCACTCCATTCCATTCCTCTGCATTCCATTGCTTTCAATTCCTCTCTATTCCATTCCATTGCACTCCATTCATTCCTCTCTTATCCTCTCCATTCCATTCCTCTCCTTTTCTCTCTATTCCGGTCCATTCCATTCCATTCCACTCCATTACGTTCCTCTCCATTCCATTCCTCTCAATTCCACTCCATTCCATACCATTCCATTCCATTCCTTTGTACTCCATTCCGTTGTATTGCATTCTTTTCCATCGATTTTATTCTAATACTTTCATATTCCATTACTCTCCATTCCATTCCTTTGCTTTCCATTCTTCTCAATTCCATTCTATTCCTCTCCATTCCATTCCTTTCTTTCCATTCCCTTCCATTCCATTCCATTATTCTCAATTCCATTCCATTCCCTTCATTTCCTTTCCATTCCCTTCCATTCCATTCCATTCCCTTACACTCCATTCAATGCCATTCCATTACTCTCCTTTTCATTCCTCTCCATTCCATTTTATTCCATTCCTCTCCATTCCATTCTATTGCTATCCATTGCTTTGCATTCCATTCCATTACTCTCCATTCAATTCCATTCCTTTCCATTACACTCCATTCCATCCCATTCTAATCCTCACCATTCCTTTCCATTCCATTCTTCTCCATTCCATCGCTGTGCATTCCATTCCATTCCTCTTCATTCCATTCCTCTCCATTCCATTCCATTCCATTCTGTTCCATTCCATTCCATTACTCAACATCCCATTCCATTCCTCTCCTTTCCGTTTCATTTCAATCCATTCCTTTCTATACCTCTCCATTCAATTCCATTCCATTCCTCTTATTCCATTCTTCTTCATTCCATTTCTTTCAATTCCTGTCCATGCCATTCAATTCCTCTCCATTCCATTTCATTCCTTTCCTTTCCATTCCATTCCATTCCGTTCCATCCCCTTCCATTCCTCTCCATTCCATTCCATTCCATTCTTTCCATTCCTCTCCATTCCCTTCCATTGCATTCCATTCCATTCCTCTCCATTCCATTCTTCTCCATTTCATTGCTTTCCATACCTCTGCATTGCATTCCATTTCTCTCCCTTCCACTCCATTCCATTCCATTCCTTTCAATTCCATTTCTTTGTTCCATTACATTACATTACATTCCATTCTTCTCCTTCCTCTTCATTCCATTCCTTTCCTCTCCATTCCATATCATTACATTACATTACACTCATTCCATTACATTCCTCTCCACTACATTCCATTTCTTTCCTCTCCCTTCCTTTCTACTCCGTTCCATTAGTTTCCATTCCATTCCTCTGCATTCCATTCCTCTCAATTCCTCTCCATTTCCTTCCATTCCATTCCATTTCTTTCCTGTCCATTCCATTCCATTCCTTTCCCTCCACTCCATTCCATTCGATTTATCTCCATTCCATTCTATTCCTCTCATTTCCATTCCATTCCATTGCATTCCATTCCATTCGATTCCTTTCTATTCCATTCCATTCTTTACAATGCCATTCCATTCCACTCCACTGCATTCCATTCTATTCTATTCCTCGCCATTGCATTCCATTCCTTTCCATTCCTCTCCATTGCGTTCCATTCTTTTCCTCACCATTGCATTCCATTCCATTCCATTCTATATCTCTACATTCTATTTCTCTACAATCCATTCCATTCCTCTCCATTACATACCTTTCCAAAACATTGCTTTCCATGCCATTCCTCTCCTTTCCATTCCATTTTATTCCTTTCCATTCCTCTCCCATGCATTCCATTCCAATCAACTCCATTCGTGACCCTTCCGTTCCATTCCATTCCATTCCAATATTTTCCACTCTACTCCATTCTGGTCCTATCCATTGCATTCCTCTCCATTTCTCCCATTTCTCTTTATTCCATTTCATTCCATTCCAATCCTTTCCAATACATTCCATTGCTCTGCATTCCATTGCTTTCAATTCGTCTCTATTCCATTCCATTGCACTCCATTCCATTCCCCCCTTCCTCTCCATTCCATTCCTCTATATTCCATTCCATTCCATTACATTCCACTCCATTATGTTCCTCTCCATTCATTCCTCTCAATTCCACTACATTCCTTACCATTCCATTACATTCCTTTGTACTCCATTCCATTGTATTGCATTCTTATCCATTCGATTTCATTCTAATACTTTCGTATCATTCCATTACTCTCCATTCCATTCCTTTGCTTTCCATTCTTCTCAATTCCATTCTATTCCTCTCCGTTCCATTCTATTCCTTTTTTTCCATTCCCTTCCCTTCCATTCCATTATTCTCAATTCCATTCCATTCCCTTCATTTCCTTTCCATTCCCTTCCATTCCATTCCATTCCATTCCCTTACACTCCATTCAATTCTATTCCATTCCTATCCTTTTCATTCCTCTCCATTCCATTTTATTCCATTCCTCTTCATTCCATTCTATTGCTATCCATTGCTTTGCATTCTATTCCATTACTCTCCATTCAATTCCATTCCTTTCACATACACTCCATTGCATCCCATTCCATTCTTCACCATTCCTTTCCCTTCCATTCCATTCCATTCAATTCTATTCCATTCGTCTCCACTCCATTCCATAATATATCTTTCCATTCCCATCCATTCCATTCCATTCAATTACATTCTATTCCATTGCACTCAACTCCATTCCATTCCACTCTATTACATTCCATTTCTATCGTCTCCACTCTTCTGCTTTCCATTTCTCTCCAATCCTCTATTTCCCTTCCTTTCCATTCCATACCTTTCCAATGCACTTCATTCCATTTCTTTCCATTCCATTTCCCTCCATTACATTCCCCAGAAATACTCTCCATTCCTTTCCATTCCCTCCCAATGCATTCCATTCCATTCCATTCCTTTGCAATCCATTCCATTCTATTCCATTCCTATCCAATCCATTCTGTTCCATTCCATTACTCAACATCCCATTCCATTCCTCTCTTTTCCATTTCATTTCAATCCATTCCTTTCTATAACTCTCCATTGAATTCCATTCCATTCCTCTTATTCCATTCTTCTTCATTCCATTTCTTTCAATTCCTGTCCATGCCATTCAATGACTCTCCACTCCATTTCATTCCTTTCCTTTCCATTCCATTCCATTCCGTTCCATCCCCTTCCATTCCTTTCCATTCCATTCCATTCTTTCCATTCTGCTTCTTTCCCTTCCATTGCATTCCATTCCTTTCCTCTCCATTCCATTGCTTTCCATACCTCTGTATTGCATTCCATTTCACTCCATTCCACTCCATTCCATTCCATTCCATTCCTTTCAATTCCATTTCATTGTTTTCCACTACATTCCATTACATTCCATTCTTCTCCTTCCTCTCCATTCCATTCCATTCTTCCCATTCCATATCATTACATTACATTACACTCCATTCCTTTACATTCCTCTCCACTACATTCCATTACTTTTCTCTCCTTTCCATTCCATTCCATTAGTTTCCATTCCATTCCATTCCTCTGCATTCCATTCCTCTCAATTCCTCTCCATTTCCTTCCATTCCTTTCCATTCCATTCCATTTCTTTCCAGTCCATCCCATTCCATTCCTTTCTCTCCACTCCATTCCATTCCATTTATCTCCATTCCACTCTATTCCTCTCATTTCCATTCCATTCCATTGCATTCCATTCCATTCCCCTCCTCTCCATTGCATTCTATTCCTCTCTATTCCAATCCATTCTTTACACTGCCATTCCATTCCACTGCATTGCATTCCATTCTGTTCCATTCCTCGCCATTGCATTCCAATCCTATCCTTTCCATTTCATTCCATTCCTTTCTTCACCATTCCATTCCATTCTATACCTATCCATTCCATTTCTCTAAAATCCATTCCATTCCTCTCCATTACATAACTTTCCAAAACATTGCTTTCCATGCCATTCCTCTCCTTTCCATTCCATTTTATTCCTTTCCATTCCTCTCCAATGCATTCCATTCCAATCACTTCCATTCGTGACCTTTCCGTTCCATTCCATTCCATTCCAATATTTTCCACTCCACTCCATTCTGGTCCAATCCATTGCTTTCCTCTCCATTCCTCCCATTCCTTTTATTCCATTTCATTTCATTCCAATCCTTTCCACTCCATTCCATTGCTCTGCATTCCATTGCTCTCAATTCCTCTCTGTTCCATTCAATTGCACTCCATTCCATTCCTCTCTTATCCTCTCCATTCCATTCCTCTCCATTTCTCTAT
>NW_007250802.1:101562-103625 GCF_000164805.1 Carlito syrichta | reverse complement strand
TTGCAATCCATTCCAATCCATTCCATTCCGTTCCACTCCTTTCCATTCCTCTCCATTCCATTCCTCAGAATTCCTCTCCATTCCATTCCATTGCCTTCCAATCCTTTCCATTCCATTCCATTATTTTCAATCCATTCCATTCTATTCCAATTCTTTCCATTCCATTCCATTCCGCTCCATTCCATTTATTCCTCTCCATTCCATTCCATTCGAATCTTTTCATTCCATTCCATTCCATTCCATTCCCCTCCATTCCATTCAATTCCATTCTTCTCCTTTCCATTCTTCTCCATTCCTTTGCTTTCAATTCCTTTCCATTCTATTCAACTCCTCTCCATTCCTTTCCATTCCTTTCCATTCCATTCCAATCCATTCCATTCCGTTCCTAGCATTCCATTTTATTTTTTCCATACTTCTCCATTATTTCATTCCATTCCATTCCATTCCTTTCCATTTCTCTCCATTTCATTCCATTCCATTCAATTCCCTTCCTGTCCATTCCTTTCCTTTACTCTCCATTACATCCCATTCCATTCCTCACAATTCCATTCCATTCAATTTCATTCCCTTCCATTCTATTTCATTCATCCATCTCCATTCCTTTCCATTGCATTCCTTTCCTCTCCATTCCATTCCTCTGCAATCCATTCCATTCCATTCCCCTCCTTTCTGTTCCATTCCTTTCCATTCCATTCATTTCCAATCCATTCCTGTCCATTCCATTCCTTTCCATTCCATTTCATTCCATACCATACCTCTCCATTCCATTCCATTCCAATTCCATTCTGTTCCATTGAATTCCATTCCATTCCTCTCCATTCCTTTCCATACCTTTCCATTCCATTCCATTCCTCTCCATCCCTTCATTCCTTCCCATTTCATTCTATTCCATTCATCGCCATTCCGTTCCATTCCATTCCATTCCACTCTATTGCATTCCATTTCATTCCTCTCCCTTCCATTTCTCTCGTTTCCTTTATATTCCATTCCAATCCATTCCAATCATTTCCAATCCATTCCACTCCATTCCATTCCTCTCCATTCCATTCCTCAAAATTCCACTCCATTCCATTACATTCCCTTCATTTCCATGCCATACCATTTCAATTCATTCCAATCCATTCCACTCCATTCCATTCCTTTCCATTCCATTACTCTCAATTCCTCTCCATTACATTCCATTACAGTCCATTCCATTCCTGTCCAATCCACTCCTTTCCATTCCTCTCCATTCCTCTATGTTCCAGTACTTGACAATTCATTCCACCCTTTTCCAATCCTCTCCATTCCATTCCTCTCATTTCCACTCAATTCCATTCCATTCCATTCAATTTCTTTCCCCTCCATTGCACTCTATTCCATTCCTATCCTTTCCTTTCAATTCTAATCCATTCCTCACCTTTCCATTCCTCTCCATTCTATTCCTTTCCTCTCCATTACATTCAATTCCTCTCCTTTTCATTCCATTCCTCTCCAATCCTATCAATTCCTCTCATTTGAATTCCCTTCCTTTGCGTTCCATTTCTCTCCATTCCATTCCATTCCATTCCATTCCTTTCCTTTCCAATTTTCTACATTCCATTCCATTCGTTTCCTCTCCATTCAATTCCATTGCTCTCCATTCCATTCCATTTCTTTCCAGTCCATTCCATTCCTTTCTCTCCACTCCATTCCATTCCATTTATCTCCATTCCACTCTATTCCTCTCATTTCCATTCCATTCCATTGCATTCAATTCCATTCCCCTCCACTGCATTGCATTCTATTCCTCTCTATTCCAATCCATTCTTTTTTTTTTTTTTCCCTTTTTTTTTACAGAGGGGATCTGTAATGGGAAAAAAGGAAGAGAGAGAGAAAGAGAGAGTATGAGAGAGAGAGGAAGTAGGAGAGAGGTGGGGAGAGAGCTGCAGAGAGAGAGAGAGCGACAGAGAGAGAGAGAAAGAGAGACCGAGAGGTCCAATCCATTCTTTACACTGCCATTCCATTCCACTCCATTGCATTCCATTTTCGTCGTTGCATTCAATTCCTATCCTTTCCATTTCATTCCATTCCTTTCTTCACCA
>NW_007250802.1:11819-101542 GCF_000164805.1 Carlito syrichta | reverse complement strand
TACGTTCCTCTCCATTCCATTACTCTCAATTCCACTCCATTGCCTACCATTCAATTCCATTCCTTTGTACTCCAGTCCATTGAATTCCATTCTTATACATTTGATTTCATTCTAATACTTTCGTATCATTCAATTACTCTCCATTCCATTCCATTGCTTTTCATTCTTCTCAATTCCATTCTATTCCTCTCCATTCCATTCCATTCCTTTCCTTTCCATTCCCTTCCATTTCATTATTCTCAATTCCATTCCATTCCCTTCATTTCCTTTCCATTCCCTGCCATTCCATTCCACTCCATTACACAGCATTCAATTCCATTCCATTCCTTTCCTTTTCATTCCTCTCCATTCCATTTTATTCCATTCCTCTCCATTCCATTTTATTCCATTCCTCTCCATTCTATTCTATTGCTATCCATTGCTTTTATTCAATTCCATTACACTCCATTACATTCTATTCCTTTCCATACCATTCCATTTCATTCCAATCCATTCCATTTCATTCCATTCCATTCCTCTCCATTCCATTCAATTCCATTCCTCTCCATTCCATTCCATTTCAATACATTACTCTCCATTCCATCCCAATCCGTTCCCCACAGTTCCATTCCATTCCATTTTATTCCATTCCATTCCATCTCATCCCTCTCTATTCCAATCCATTCCTCACTATTCCATTCCTATTCAATCCCTTCCATTCCTCTGCTTTCTGTTCCATTTCTGTCCATTCCATTTATTTCCATTCCATTCCTGTTGATTCTATTCCTCTGCATTTCATTTCATTCCATTCCGTTCCTCTCTATTCCTTTCCATTCCATTCTATTCCATTCATCGCGTTTCTATTCCTGTCTATTCTATTCCTCTCGATTCCGTTCCATTCCATACCATTCCTCTCCATTCATTTTTATTCCATTCCTTTCCTCTCCATTCCTTTCTATTCCATTCATCGCTATTCCATTCCACTCCTTTCCATGCTACTCCATTGCATTCCATTCCCTTCCTCTCCATTCATCTCCATTCCATTTCTTTCTATTCCTCTATATTCCATTCTAATCTATTCCAATCAATTCCTATCTATTCCCTTTCATTCCTTTCCATGCCATTCCTCAAAATTCCTCTCCATTCCATTCCATAACTCTCCATTCCACTGTATTGTATTCCTGTCCTGTCCTCTCCATTTCATTCCTCTCCATTCCTCTATATTCCAATACAATCCTTTCCACTCCTTTCCATTTCTCTCCATTCCATTCTTCTCAATTCCACTCCAATTCATTCCATTCCATTCCTATCATTTCCATTCCATTCTAATCAATTCATCTCCATTCCATTCCTCTCCCTTCCTTTCCATCCATACCATTCTTCTCCATTCTATTCCATTCCTCTACAGTACATTCAATTCCTCTCAATTCCATTCGATTCCCCTCCATTACATTCAATTCCTCTACTTTCAATTCCCTTCCATTCCATTCAATTTTTCTCCTTTCCATTCCATTCCTTTCTTTCCATTTCTCTCCATTCCATTCCATTCCATTCCTCTCCATTCCATTTCATTGCTATCCATTCCATTCCTTTCCTTTCCATTCCATTCCATTCCATTCCATTCCATTCCTTTCCCCTCCATTCCATTTCGCTCCAGCTTATTCTACTCCATTCCTCTCCATTCCTTTCAATCCCATTCCTCTCCCTTCCATTCCGTTCCATTCCATTCCATTCCATTACTCTCCATTCCATCCCATTCCATTCGTCATCATTCCATTCCATTTCATTCTATTCCATTCCATCCTTGTCCCTTGAAGTCCATTCCATTCCTCTGCAATCCATTCCATTTCATTCCTCTCCATTTTGTTCCATTCCATTCCGTTCCTTTCATTTCCATTCCATATTTCGCCAATTCCAATCTTCTCCATTCCTCTTGATTACGTTTCATTCCTTTCCATTCCTCTTTTTTCCTTTCCATTCCATTCCATTCAATTCCTCTCCACACCTTTCCATTCTATTCCATTCCATTCGATTCCATTCGTTGCCATTACATTCCATAATATTCCATTGCATTCCATTCCATTTCATTCCATTGCATTCCATTCCATTCCACTTCACTCCTTTCCATTCCACTCTATTGCTTTCCATTCCATTACTCTCCTTTACTCTGCATTCCATTTCTCTCCATTCCTCTATATTCCCTTCCTTTCCATTGCAATCCATTCCAATCCATTCCATTCCGTTCCACTCCTTTCCATTCCTCTCCATTCCATTCCTCAGAATTCCTCTCCATTCCATTCCATTGCCTTCCAATCCTTTCCATTCCATTCCATTATTTTCAATCCATTCCATTCTATTCCAATTCTTTCCATTCCATTCCATTCCACTCTATTCCTCTCATTTCCATTCCATTCCATTGCATTCAATTTCATTCCCCTCCACTCCATTGCATTCTATTCCTCTCTATTCCAATCCATTCTTTACACTGCCATTCCATTCCACTCCATTGCATTCCATTTTCGTCGTTGCATTCAATTCCTATCCTTTCCATTTCATTCCATTCCTTTCTTCACCAGTCCATTCCATTCCATTCTATACCTGTCCATTCCATTTCTCTACAATCCATTGCATTCCTCTCCATTACATAACTTTCCAAAACACTGCTTTCCATGCCATTCCTCTCCTCTCCGTTCCATTTTATTCCATTCCTCTCCATTCCATTCTATTGCTATCCATGGCTTTTATTCAATTCCATTACTCTCCATTCCATTCCATTCCTTTCCATACCCTTCCATTTCATTCCAATCCATTCCATTTCATTCCATTCCATTCCATTCCCTTCCTCTCCATTCCATTCTATTTCAATACAATACTCTCCATTCCATCCCATTCCGGTCACCACATTTCCATTCCATTCCATTTTATTCCATTCCATTCCCTTTCATTCCATTCCTCTCCATTCCATTCCATTCCATTCAATTCCATTCCTCTGCATTCCATTCCATTTCAATACATTACTCTCCATTCCATCCCTTTCCATTCCCCACAGTTCCATTCCATTCCATTTTATTCCATTCCATCCAAACCCTCTCTATTCCAATCCATTCCTCACTATTCCATTCCTATTCAATCCCTTCCATTTCTCTGCTTTCTGTTCCATTTCTGTCCATTCCATTTATTTCCATTCCATTCCTGTTGCTTCTATTCCTCTGCATTTCATTTCATTCCATTCCGTTCCTCTCTATTCCTTTCCATTCCATTCTATTCCATTCATCGCGTTTCCATTCCTGTCTATTCTATTCCTCTCCATTCCGTTCCATTCCATACCATTCCTCTCCATTCATTTTTATTCCATTCCTTTCCTCTCCATTCCTTTCTATTCCATTCATCGCTATTCTATTCCATTCCATCCCATTCCATTCCACTCCTTTCCATGCAACTCCATTGCATTCCATTCCCTTCCTCTCCATTCATCTCCTTTCCATTTCTTTCTATTCCTCTATATTCCATTCTAATCTATTCCAATCAATTCCTATCAATTCCCTTTCATTCCTTTCCATGCCATTCCTCTCCATTCCATTCCTCAAAATTCCTCTCCATTCCATTCCATAACCTTCCATTCCACTCTATTGTATTCCTGTCCTGTCGTCTCCATTTCATTCCTCTCCATTCCTCTATATTCCAATACAATCCTTTCCACTCCTTTCCATTCCTCTCCATTCCATTCTTCTCAATTCCACTCCAATTCATTCCATTCCATTCCTATCATTTCCATTCCATTCTAATCAATTCGTCTCCATTCCATTCCTTTTCCTTCCTTTCCATCCATACCATTCTTCTCCTTTCTATTCCATTCCTCTAGAGTACATTCAATTCCTCTCAATTCCTTTCGATTCCCCTCCATTACATTCAATTTCTCTACTTTCAATTCCCTTCCACTCCATTCCATTTTTCTCCTTTCCATTCCATTCCTTTCTTTCCATTTCTCTCCATTCCATTCCATTGCTATCCATTCCATTCCTTTCCATTCCATTCCATTTCATTCCATTCCATTCCATTCCTTTCCCCTCCATTCCATTTCACTCCAGCTTATTCTACTCCATTCCTTTCCATTCCTTTCAATCCCATTCCTCTCCCTTCCATTTCGTTCCATTCCATTCCATTTCATTCCATTCCATTCCATTACTCTCCATTCCATCCCATTCCGTTCGTCATCATTTCTTTCCATTCCATTCCATTTCATTCTATTCTATTCCATCCTTGTCCCTTGCAGTCCATTCCATTCCTCTGCAATGTATTCCATTCCATTTCTCTCCATTTTGTTCCATTCCATTCCATTCCTTTCATTTCCATTCTATATTTCCCCAATTCCAATCTTCTCCATTCCTCTTCATTCCGTTACATTCCTTTCCATTCCTCTTTTTTCCTTTCCATTCCATTCCATTCCTTTCAATTCATCTTCACACCTTTCCATTCTATTCCATTCGTTGCCATTACATTCCATAATATTCCATTCCATTCCATTCCATTTCATTCCATTGCATTCCATTCCATTCCATTGCATTCCATTCCATTCCACTTCACTCCTTTCCATTCCACTCTATTGCTTTCCATTACATTCCTCTCCTTTATTCTGCATTCCATTTCTCTCCATTCCTTTATATTCCCATCCTTTCCATTGCAATCCATTCCAATCCATTCCATTCCGTTCCACTCCTTTCCATTCCTCTCCATTCCATTCCTCAGAATTCCTCTCCATTCCATTCCATTGCCTTCCAATCCTTTCCATTCCATTCCATTATTTTCAATCCATTCCATTCTATTCCAATTCTTTCCATTCCATTCCATTCCGTTCCATTCCATTTATTCCTCTCCATTCCATCCATTCGAATCTTTTCATTCCATTCCATTCCCCTCCATTCCATTCAATTCCATTCTTCTCCATTCCATTCTTCTCCATTCCTTTGCTTTCCATTCCTTTCCATTCTATTCAATTCCTCTCCATTCTTTTCCATTCCTCTCCATTCCATTCCAATCCATTCCATTCCGTTCCTAGCATTCCCTTTTATTTTTTCCATACTTCTCCATTTTATTTCATTCCATTCCATTCCATTCCTTTCCATTTCTCTCCATTTCATTGCATTCCTTTGTATTCCCTTCCTGTCCATTCCTTTCCATTACTCTCCATTACATCCCATTCCATTCCTCACAATTCCATTCCATTCAATTTCATTCCGTTCCATTCTATTCCATTCATCCATCTCCATTCCTTTCCATTGCATTCCTTTCCTCTCCATTCCATTCCTCTGCAATCCATTCCATTCCATTCCCCTCCTTTCTGTTCCATTCCTTTCCATTCCATTCATTTCCAATCCATTCCTGTCCATTCCATTCCTTTCCATTCCATTTCATTCCATACCATACCTCTCCATTCTTTCCATTCCAATTCCATTCTGTTCCATTCAATTCCATTCCATTCCTCTCCATTCCTTTCCATACCATTCCATTCCATTCCATTCCTCTCCATTCCTTTCATTCCTTTCCCTTTCATTCTATCCCATTCATCGCCATTCCATTCCACTCTATTGCATTCCATTTCATTCCTTTCCCTTCCATTTCTCTCGTTTCCTTTATATTCCATTCCAATCCATTCCAATCATTTCCAATCCATTCCACACCATTCCATTCCTCTCCATTCCATTCCTCAAAATTCCACTCCATTCCATTACATTCCCTTCAATTCCATGTCATACCATTCCAATTCATTCCAATCCATTCCACTCCATTTCATTCCTTTCCATTCCATTACTCTCAATTCCTCTCCATTACATTCCATTACAGTCCATTCCATTCCTGTCCAATCCACTCCTTTCCATTCCTCTCCATTCCTCTATGTTCCAGTACTTGACAATTCATTCCACCCTTTTCCAATCCTCTCCATTCCATTCCTCTCATTTCCACTGAATTCCATTCCATTCAATTTCTTTCCCCTCCATTGCACTCTATTCCATTCCTATCCAATCCATTCAATTCTAATCCATTCCTCACCTTTCCATTCCTCTCCATTCTATTCCTTTCCTCTCCATTACATTCAATTCCTCTCCTTTTCATTCCATTCCTCTCCAATTCTATCAATTCCTCTCATTTGAATTCGCTTCCTTTGCGTTCCGTTTCTCTCCATTCCATTCCATTCCATTCCTTTCCTTTCCAATTTTCTACATTCCATTCCATTCATTTCCTCTCCATTCAATTCCATTGCTCTCCATTTATTCCATTCGTCTCCATTCCTTTCCACTCCTTTCAATACCATTCCATTCCATTCCATTCCATTCCATTCCTTTCCATTCCTTCCATTGCATTCCATTCCATTTATCTCTATTCCATATCATTCCTTTCCATTCCATTCCATTACTCTCCATTCCATTCCATTCCATTCCTTTCCATTGCATTTCATTCCTTTCCATTCCATTCCATTTCATTCCATTCTTTTCATTCCTCTCCATTCCATTCCATTCCTCTTCATTAAAAATCATGCCTTTTGTTTACAATCCACTCAATTCAATTTTTCTAAACTCCATTCTGTTACATTCCTCTCCCTTCCATTCCACTCCATTCCATTAATGTCCATTACATTTCACTCCATTCCATTCGTCTGCATTCCATTCCTCTTAATTCCTCTCCATTCCCATCTATTGAATTCTACTTTCCTCTCCTTTCCTTTCTATTCAATTCCATTCCTTTCCTTTCCACTCTGTCCCCCCTCTCCTTTGCATTCCATTCCATTCCATTCCATTCCTCTCCATCGCATTCCATTCCACCCCATTCCTCGCCATTCCAATCTATTCATTGCATTTCATTCCATTTCTCTCCATTCCATTCCATTTCCCGTCATTCCATTCCATTCCATTCTTTCCATTCCTCTGCATTCCATTTCTTTCTATTGCATTCCATACCTGTCCATTCCGTTTCATTCCATTCAATTCCATTCCATTCTTCTCCATTCCTTTGCTTTCCATTCCTCTCCTTCTATTCCATTTCTCTGAATTCCATTTTGTTCCTTTCTATTCCATTCTATTCCATTCCTCTCCATTGCATTCCATTCCATTCCTCTTCATTTCATTTTATTCTTTTCCATTCCATTATATTTCTTTCCATTGTTTCCAGGTCCCTACGTTGCTTTCCATTCCATTTCATAACACTCCATTCCATATCTTTCCATTTTTTTACACTCCTCTCCATTCCTTTCCTCTCCACTCCAGTCCATTACATTCGTATCCCTTCCATTCCACTCCATTCCATTCCTCTCCATTCCATTCTTCTTTATTCCCTATATTTTATTCCTTTCCCTTCCAATCCATTCCATTCCACTGCATTCCATTCCTCTCCATTCTATTCTCTCAATTCCACTCCATTCCATTCCATTCCATTCCATTCCTTTCCCCTCCATTCTATTCAATTCCATTCCTATCCATTCCATTTCATTCTAATCCATAACTCTCTGTTATATTTCTCTCCATTGCATGCCAATCATTGCTCTCCATTCCATTCCATTTCCCTCCTTTCCATTTCCTTCCATCCCATTCCATTTCTCTCCATTTCATTCCATTCCTTTCCTTTCCATTCCTCTCTCTTATATTCCATTCCAAACCTCTGCATCCATTCCTTTGCTTTCCATTCCATTCGATTCGATTCGATTCCATTTCATTTCTTTCCATTCCTCTCCATTCCATTCCATTCTATTTATTTCAATCCCGTTCCCCTCCATTCCATTCCATTCTGTTGTTCTCCATTCCATCCTCTTCCGCTCCACACTATTTCAGTCCATTCCATTTCATTCCATTTCTTTCCATCCCTATATATTCCATTCCATTCCATTCCATACCATTCCATTTCTCTCCATTTTTTCCTTTGCTCTCCATTTCATTCCATTCCCCCAATTCTGTTCCATTCCAGTCCTTTCCATTAATTTCTATGCCTATCCTTGCCATTTCATTCCTTTCCATTCCATTCTATTCCATAACAGTCCTCGCCATTCCATTCCATTCCCTTCCTTTCCATTCATTTCCAATGCATTCCATTCCATTCCATATCTCTAAAATCCTTTCCATTCCATTTCATTCAATTCGATTACATTCGTCGCCACTCTGTTCCATAACATTCCATTCAATTCCATTCCATCCCTTTCCCCTCCACTCCATTCCATTCTTCTCCATTGCATTCCATTCTTTCCCATTCCAAACCTCTCCATTCCATTCCTTTGCTTTCCATTCCATTCTATTCGATTCCATTCCATTCCTCTCCATTCCATTCCTTTCCATTCCATTCCATTTCCTTACATTCCATTCCTCTGCATTCCATTTCATTTCTTTCCATTTCATTCTATTCCATTCAATCCCGTTCCTCTCCATTCCATTCCCTTCGAATATTCTCCATTCCATCCTCTTCAGTTTCACGCAATTTCAGTCCATTCCATTTATTCCATTACTTTCCATCCCTATGCATTCCATTCCATTCACTTCCATTACATTTCTCTCCATTTTTTCCCTCTGCAATCCATTTTATTCCATTCCCTTCCATTCTGTTCCATTCCATTCCTTTCCATTTATTTCGATGCCAATTCTTTCCATTTCATTCCTCTCCATTCCTTTCCTTTCCATTCCATTTCATTCCATACCCCTCCAATCCTTTCCATTGTATTTCATTCAATTCTATTCCATTCGTCACCACTATGTTCCATAACATTCCATCCAATTCCATTGCCCTCCACTCCATTCCATTCTTCTCCATTGCATTACATTCCATCCCAATCCTCAGAATTCCTCTCCATTCCATTCCATTCCCTTCCATTCCAATCCGTTCTATTCCATTCCCTTGCAATCCATTTCATTCTATTCCATTCTTATCAATTCCATTCCATTCCCCTCCATTCCATTTCATTCCTCTCCATTCCATTCCAGTACTCTCGTTCCATTCAAATCCATTCCATTCCATGCCATTCCTCTCCATTCCATTCCATTCAATTCCACTACATTCAATTCCATTCCATCCCATTCCTCGCCATTCCAAGCCATTCATTCCATTTCATTCCATTTCTCTCTATTCCATTCCATTTCCCATCATTCCGTTCCATTCCATTCCATTATATTCTTTCCATTCCTCTCCATTCCATTCCATTCTATTCCATTGCATTCCTCTCATTCCATTTCTTTCCATTCCATTCCTATCCATTCCATTCTTCTCAATTCCATTGCTTTCTATTCCACTCCATTCCTTTCAATTCCTCTGAATTCCATTTCATTCGTTTCTATTCCATTCTATTCCATTCCTCTCCTTTGCATTCCATTCCATTCCTATTCTTTTCATTTTATTCTTTTCCATTCCATTCCATTTCTTTCCATTATTTCCAGTTCCCTACAATCCATTCCATACTTCTCCATTCCATATCTTTACATTTTATTACACTCCTCTCCATTCCTTTCCTCTCCACTCCAGTTCATTACATTCCTAACGCTTCCATTCCACTCCATTCCATTCCTCTGAATTCCTCCCCATTCCCTTTCTTTTGTTTCCATTCCTTTCCTCTCCATTCCATTGCATTCCATTCCTCTCCATTCCATTGTATTTCTCTCCTTTCCATTCCATTCCATTCCACTGAATTTCTCTCTATTGCATTCAATTCTTCCATTCCATTCCATTCCTTGCCTTTCTATTCCATTCCATTACATTCCTTTCCCTTCATCTCCATTCCATTCCATTCCATTCCTCATCATGCCATTCCATTCTATTCCACTCAATTCCATTTCTCTGCAATCCATTCCTTTCCTCTCCATTCCATGTGTTTCCATTCTGTTCCATACCATTCCCCTACTTCCATTCCATTTTATTCCATTCCATTCCTCTCCAATGCTTTCCATTCCAATCAATTCAGTTAGTCCCCTTTCTGTTCCTTTCCATTCCATTCCATTCCTTTCCACTCTAATTCATTCCATTCCACTCCTTTGCTATCCATTCCATTCTTCTCCATTCCTCTAAATTCCATTCCTCTCCATTCCTGTATATTCCATTCCATTCCAATACTTCTCTGTTCCATTCCACTCCCATCCATTCCTCTCCATTCCATTCCTCTGAAATCCTCTCCACTCCATTCCATTCCATTCCATTTCTTTCCTCTCCATTCCATTCTATTTCATTCCGACCCATTCCATTCCATTCTAATCCATTCCTCTCCATTCCATTCCTTTCCATTCCGTACTTTTCCATTGTATTCCATTCCATTTCACTAGATTCCATTCCATTCCTCTCCATTCTGCTCTATTCCATTCCATTCTATTCCAATCCATTCCACTCCATTCCATTCCTCTCAATTCCTCTTCATTCAATTACATTCGATTCCATTCCATTCTTTTACAATCCTCTCCATTCCATTCCTCTCCATTCTTCCATATTCCATTCCATTACAATCCATTAAACTCCTTTCTGTTCCTCTCCATTCCATTCTTCTCAATTCTACTCCATTCCATTCCATTCCATTCCTTTCCCCTCCATTCCATTCTATTCCATTCCCATCCATACAATTTCATTCTAACCATTCCTCTCAATTACCTTCTTCTCCATTCCATTCCATTGCAGTCCTCTCCATTTCATTCCATTCCTCTCCTTTCCATTTCTATCCATTCCCTTCCATTCCATTCCAGTCCTCGCCATTCCATTCCATTCCATTCCTCTCCATTCATTTCCATTCCATTATATTTCATTCCATACCTCTCCATATCATTCCATTCCATTTCCTTTAATAATATCCCATTCGTCGCCACTCTGTTTCTTAACATTCCATTCAATTCTATTCCATTCCCCTCCACTCCATTCCGTACTACTCCATTGCATTCCATTCCATCCCATTCCTCAGAATATCTCTCTATTCAATTCCATTCCCTTCCATTCCATTCCCTTGCATTTCATTTCATTCTATTCTATTCCTATCCATCCATTCCATTCCATTCCACTCCATTCCATTCCATTCCTCTCCATTCCATTCCATTTCTCTCTTTCCCATTCCATTCCATTCCATTCCTCTCCATTCCATTCCAATCCATTCCATACCTCTCCATTCCATTCCAATCCATTCCATACCTCTCCATTCCATTCCATTCCTCTCCATTCCATGTTTTTCCATTCTGTTGCATTCCATACCATTTCTCTCTTTCCATTCTATTTTATTCCATTCCATTCCTCTCCAATGGATTCCATTCAAATCAATTCATTCATCGCCTTTCTGTTCCATTCCATTTCATTCCATTCCATTCGTTTCCACTCCACTCCATTCCATTCCTCTCCCTTTCTCTAAATTCCATTCTATTCCATTTCTTTCCACTAGATTCCATTCCATTCCTCTCCATTCTGCTCTAATCTATTCCATTCCATTCCACTTCATTCCATTACTCTCCATTCCATTCGTCTCAATTCCTCTCCATTCCATTACATTCCAATTCATTCCATTCTTTTCCAATCTTCTACATTCCATTCCTACCCATTCCTCTATATTCCATTACATTGCAATCCATTACTCTCCGTTCCGTTCCCCTGCATTCCATTCCTCTCAATTCCATTCCATTCCATTCCATTCCATTCCTTTCCCCTCCATTCCATTCTATTCTATTCCATCCGACCCATTCCAATCCATTCTAATCCATTCCTCTCCATTCCATTCCATTCCATTTCACACTTTTACATTCGATTCTATTCCATTCCACTAGATTCCTTTCCATTCCTCTCCATGCCATTCCTCTCAATTCCTCTCCATTCCATTCCATTCCAATCCATTTCCTAATTCTCCGATCCTCTCCATTCCATTCCTCTCCATTCCTCTATATTCCATTACATTACAAGTCATTACACTCCTTTCCATTCCTCTCCATTCCATTCCTCTCAATTCCACTCCATTCCCTTCCCTTCCATTCCATTCCATTCCATTCCTTTCCCCTCCATTCCATTCTATTCCATTCCTATCCATTCAAATTCATTCTTATCCATTACTCTCTATTACATTACTTTCCATTGCATTCCATTAATTCCTCTCTATTCCCGTCCATTCCTTTCCTTTCCATTCCCTTCCATCACATTCCATTTCTCTCCATTCCATTCCATTCCTTTCCTTTCCATTCCTCTCTCTTATATACCATTCCAAACCTCTCCATTTCATTCCTTTGCTTTCCATTCCATTCTATTCGATTCCATTCCATTCCTTTCCATTCCATTCCATTCCTTTCCATTCCATTCCTTTCAATTCCATTTTCTTCCATTCCATTCCTCTCCATTCCATTTCATTTCTCTCCATCCCATTCTATTCCATTCAATCCCGTTCCTCTTCATTCAGTTCCATTCTATTTTTCTCCATCAATGTCCTTCCGTTCCACACAATTTCCATCCATTCCATTTCATTCCATTCCTTTCCATCCCTATCCATTCAATTCCATTCCATTCCATTTCTCTCCATTTTTTCCTCTGCTATCCATTTCATTCCATTCCCCTCCATTCTGTTCCATTCCATTCCTTTCCATTCATTTCCATGCCAATTCTTTCCATTCCATTCCATTCCATACTAGTCCTCGCCATTCCATTCCATTCCATTCCTCTCCATTCATTTCCATTCCATTTCATTTCTTTCAATTCTATGCCATTTGTTGCCACACTGTTCCATAACATTCCATTCAATTCAATTCCGTTCCATACCCCTCCACTCCATTCTACTCCATTGCATTCCATTCCATCCCAATCCACAGAATTCCTCTCCATTCCATTCCATTACCTTCCATTCCATTCCGTTCTTTTCCATTCCCTTGCAATCCATATCATTCTATTCCATTCCTATTACATTCCATTCCATTCCCCTCCATTCCATGTCATTCCTCTCCTTTCCATTCCATTACTCTCCTTTCCATTCAAATCCAATCCATTCCATTCCTCTCCGTTCTATTCCATTCAATTCCCCTTCATTCCATTCCATTCCATCCCATTACTCGCCATTCCAAACCATTCATTCCATTTCATTCCATTTCTCTCTATTCCATTCCATTTACATTATTCCGTTCCATTTCATTCCATTCCATTCTTTCCATTCCACTCCATTCTATTCCATTCCTATCCTCTCCATTTCATTCCATACCATTCCATTCTTCTCCATTCCATTCATCTCCATTCCATTGCTTTCTATGTCTCTCCATTCCATTCCATTCCTCTGAATTCCATTTCATTTCTTTCTATTCCATTCCATTCCTCTCCATTGCATTCCATTCCATTCCTCTTCATTGCATTTCATTCCTTTCCATTCCTTTCCATTTCATTCCATTTTTCCATTCCTCTCCATTCAATTCCTCTCCATTCCATTCCATTCCATTCCATTCCATTCCTCTCCATTCCTCTCCATTCCCTATTATGCTATTACTTTACAATCCACTCAATCCCATTCCAATCCACTCCATTCCGTTACATCCCCCTCCCTTCCATTCCACTCCATTCCATTAGTTTCCATTACATTTCACTCTATTACATTCCTCTGCATTCCATTCCCCTTTATTCCTCTCCATTCCCTTCCATTCCACTCTACTTTCTTCTCCATTCCATTCCTTTCCTTTCCAATCTATTGCTCTCCATTCCATTCCATTCCATTCCATTGCATTCCATTCCATTTTCTCCATTCCATTTCATTCCATTCCATTCCAATCCATTTTCTCCATTCCATTCCATTCCATGCCATTCCTCACCATTCCAATTTATTCATTCCATTTCATTCCATTTCATTCCATTTCTCTCCATTCCATTCCATTTCCCATCATTCTGTTCCATTCCATTCCATTCCATTCTTTCCATTCCACTGCATTCCATTCCATTCTATTCAATTCTATTCCTCTCCATTCCTCTATATTCCATTCCATTACAATCCATTACACTCCTTTCCGTTCCTCTCCATTCCATTCCTCTCAATTCTTCTCCATTCCATTCCATTCTATTCCTTTCTCCTCCATTCCATTCTATTCCATTCACATCCATTCAATTTCATTTTAATCCATTCCTCTCTATTACATTCCTTTCCATTCCATTCCATTCCAATCCTCTCCATTCCATTCCATTCCTCCCCTTTCCATTCCTTTCCATCCCATTTCATTTCTCTCCATTCCATTCCTTTCTATTCCTCTCCCTTATATACCATTCCATTACTCTCCATTCCATTTCATTGCTTTATATTCCATTTCATTGCTTTCTATTCCATTCTATTCAATTCCATTCCATTGCTCTCCATTCCATTCTATTCCTTTCCATTTCTTTTCTTTCCATTACCTGACACTCCATTCCATTTCATTCCATTCCATTTCATTACTTTCTATTTCATTCAATCCCGTTCTTCTCCATTCCATTCCATTCCATTCCATTATTCTCCATTCCATCCCCTTCCATTCCACACCATTCCATTCCATTCCATTCCATTCCATTCCATTCCATTACATCCCTATCCATTCCATTCCATTCCATTCCATTTTGCTCCATTTTTTTCCTCTGCAATCCATTTCATTTCATTCGCCTCCATTCTGTTCCATTCCATTCCTTTTATTTCATTTCCATGCCAATCCTTTCCATTCCATCCCATTCCATTCAATACCAGTCCTCGCCATTGTATTGTATTCCATTCCATTCCTCTCCATTCGTTTCTATTCCGTTCTATTTCATTCCTTACCTCTCCAAACCTTTTCATTCCATTCCATGCAATAATATACCATTCCTCGTGACTCTGTTCCATAACATTACATTCAATTCAATTCCATTCTATTCCCCTCCACTCCATTCTATTCTACTCCATTGCATTCGATTGCATCCCATTCCTCAGAATTCCTCTCCATTCCATTCTATCCCTTCCATTCCACTCCGTTCCATTCCATTCCCTTGCAATCCTTTTCACTCTATTCCATTCCTATCAACTCCATTCCCCCCATTCCATTCCATTCCTCTTCTTTCCATTCCATTACTCTCCTCTCCATTCCATTCCATTCAGTTCCATTCCATTCCTCCTCTCCATTCCATTCCATTCCATTCAATTCCTCTCCATTCCAATCTATTCCATCACATTCCTGGCCATTCCAATCCATTCATTCCATTTCATTCCATTACTCTCTATTTCATTCCATTCCCCATCATTCCGTTCCATTCCATTCCACTCCATTCTTTCCATTCCTCTTCATTCCATTCCATTCTATTCCATTCTTTCCTCTCCATTCCATTTCATTGCATTGCATTCCCTTCCTCTCCATTCCATTCTTCTCCATTACATTACTTTCTACTCCACTCCATTCCATTCCATTCCTTTGAATTCCATTTCATTTCTTATTATTCCATTCCATTCCTCTCCATTGCATTCCATTCCATTCCTCTTCATTCCATTTTATTCCTTTCCATTCCGTTCCATTTCTTCCCATTATTTCCAGTTCCGTACATTCCATTCAATCCCATTCCATTCCTCTCCATTCCATATCTTTCCATTATATTACACTCCACTCCATTTCTTTCCTCTCCACTCCTGGTCACTACATTCCTTTCCCTTCCATTCTTCTCCATTCCATTTCTCTCCATCCCACTCTTTATTCCCTATATTTTAGTCCATTCCCTTCCAATCCATTCCATTCCACTCCATTCCATTCCTCTGAAATCCATTCTTCTGAATTCCTCCCCATTCCCTTCCTTTTCATTCCATTCCTTTCCTCTCCATTTCATTCCTTTCCATTCCATTGTATTCCTCTCCTTTCCTTTTCATTCCATTCCATTCCTCTCTATTCCATTACATTCAATTCCTCTCCATTCCATTCCTGACCATTCCATTCCATTCTATTCTATTCCTTTCCATTCATCTACATTCCATTCCACTCTATTCCATTCCTCACCATTCCATTCAATTCCATTGAAATCCATTACATTCCATTTCTCTGCAATCCATTCCATTAGTGTGTATTCCATTCCATTACACTCCCATCCATTCCTCTCCATTCCATTCTTCTGAATTCCTCAACATTCCATTCCATTCCTTTCCTCTCCATTCCATTCTGTTTCATTCCGACCCATTGCATTCTAATCCATTCCTCTCCCTTGCATTCTTTCCATTCCATACTTTTCCATTCTATTCCATTCCATTCCCCAAGATTCCATTCCATTCCTGTCCATTCTGCTCTATTCCATTCCATTCCATTCCAATCCATTCGACTCCATTCCATTTCTCCCCAGTCCATTCCTCTCCATTCCTTTCCATTCAAATCCATTCCATTCTTCTCCAATCCTCTCCATTCCATTTCTCTCCATTCCTCTATATTCCATTACATTACAATCCATTACACTCCTTTCCGTTCCTCTCCATTCTATTCCTCTCAATTCTACTCCATCCATTCCATTCCATTCCATTCCTTTCTCCTCCATTCTATTCCCATCCATTCAATTTCATTCTATTCCATTCCTCTCTATTACATTCCTCTCCTTTGCATTCCATTCCTATCCTCTCCACTACATTCCATTCCTCTCCTTTCCATCCCATTCCATTTCTCTCCATTCCATTCCATTCCTTTCCTTTCCATTCCTCTCCCTTATATACCATTCCATTCCTCTCCATTACATTTCATTGCTTTCCATTCCATTCCATTCCCCTCCATTCCATTACATTCCTTTCCATTCCATTCCATTTCATTTCCTTAAATTCCATAACACTCCATTCTATTTCATTTCTTTCCATTCCTCTCCATTTCTTTCTATTACATTCTATCCCGTTCCTGTCCATTCCATTATTCTCCATTACATCCCCTTCCATTCCACACATTCCATTCCATTCCATTTCATTAAATTCCATTCCATCCCTATTCATTCCATTACATTCCATTCAATTTTTCTCCAATTTTTTCCCTCTGCAATCCATTTCATTCCATTCGCCTCCATTCTGTTCCATTCCATTCCTTTCCTTTCATTTCCATGCCAATTCTTTCCATTCCATTCCTATCCATTCCATTCCATTCCATTCCATACCATTCCTCACCATTCCATTCCATTCCATTCCTCTCCAATCATTTATATTCCGGTCCATTTCATTCCATAACTCTCCACATCTTTCCATTCCATTCCATTCAATAATATACCATTCGTCGCCACTCTGTTCCATAATAGTCCATTCAATCCCATTCCATTCCATTCCCCTCCACGTCATTCCATTCTAATCCATTGCATTCCATTCCATCCCATTCCTCAGAATTCCTCTCCATTCCATTCCATGTCTTTACTCTCCATTCCATTCTGTTTCTTTCCGACCCATTCCATTCCATTCTAATCCATTCCTCTCCATTCCATTCCTTTCCATTCCATACTTTTCCATTCTATTACATTCCATTCCACTAGATTCCATTCCATTACCCTCAGTTCTGCTCTATTCCATTCCATTCCATTCCATTCCAATACATTCCACTCCATTGCCATTCCTCTCCATTCCGTGCCTCTCAATTCCTCTCCATTCCATTACTTTCCAATCCATTCCACACTTTTCCAATCCTCTCCATTTCTTTCCTCTCCATTCCTCTATATTCCATTACATTACAATCCATTACACTCCTTTCCATTCCTCCCCATTTCATTCTCTCAATTCCACTCCATTCCACTCCATTCCATTCCATTCCATTCCATTCCACTCCATTCCATTCCATTCTTTTCCCCTTCATTCCATTCCTATCCATTCAACTTCATTCTAATCCATTACTCTCTTATTATTCCTCTCCATTTCATTCCATCCATTTCTCTCCATTCCATTACACTCCTCTCCTTTCCATTCCCTTCCATCCCATTCCATTTCTCTCCATTATATTCCATTCCTATTCTTTCCATTCCTCTCTCTTATATACCATTCCAAACCTCTCCATTCCATTCCTTTGCTTTCCATTCCATTCTATTCGATTCCATTCCATTCCTCTCCATTCCATTCCATTCCATTTCCTTACATTCCATTCCTCTGCATTCCATTTCATTTCTTTCCATTCCTCTCCATTCCATTCTATTCCATTCAATCCCGTTCCTCTCCATTCCATTCCATTCGAATATTCTCCATTCCATCCTCTTCAGTTTCACACAATTTCAGTCCATTCCATTTATTCCATTACTTTTCATCCCTATGCATTCCATTCCATTCACTTCCATTACATTTCTCTCCATTTTTTTCCTCTGCAATCCATTTTATTCCATTCCCCTCTATTCTGTTCCATTCCATTCCTTCCCATTTATTTTGATGCCAATTCTTTCCATTTCATTCCTCTCCATTCCTTTCCTTTCCATTCCATTTCATTCCATACCCCTCCAATCCTTTCCATTGCATTTCATTCAATTCTATTCCATTCGTCACCACTCTGTTCCATAACATTCCATCCAATTCCATTGCCCTCCACTCCATTCCATTCTTCTCCATTGCATTCCATTCCATCCCAATTCTCAGAATTCCTCTCCATTCCATTCCATTCCCTTCCATTCCATTCCGTTCTATTTCATTCCCTTGCAATACATTTCATTCTATTCCATTCCTATGCATTCCCTTCCATTTCATTCCACTCCATTCCATTTCATTCCTCTCCATTCCATTTCATTACTCTCCTTTCCATTCAAATCCATTCCATTCCATACCATTCATCTCCATTCCATTCCATACCATTTATCTCCATTCCATTCCACTCCATTCCATTACTCTCCATTCCATTCCATTCAATTCCTCTCCATTCCATTCCATTGCTTCCATTTCATTACTTCTCGCCATTCCAATCCACTCATTCCATTTCATTCCATTTCTCTCTATTCCTTTCCATTTCCCATCATTCCGTTCCGTTCCATTCCATTCCATTCTTTCCATTCCTCTCCATTCCATTCTATTCTATTCCATTCCTCTCCATTCCATTTCATTCCATTCCTCTGCATTCCATTCTTCTCCATTCCATTGCTTTCTATTCCTCTCCATTCCATTCTCCTCCTCTGAATTCCATTTCATTCGTTTCTATTCCATTCCATTCCATTCCTCTCCATTGTATTCCATTCCATTCCTCTTCATTTCTGTTTATTACTTTCTTTTCATTACAGTTCTTTCCATTATTTCCAGGTCCCTACATTCCATTCCATTCCACTCCATACCTCTCCATTCCATATCTTTGCATTTTATTAAACTCCTCTCCATTCCTTTCCTCTCCACTCCAGTCCATTACTTTCCTATCCCTTCCATTCCAATCCATGCCATTCCTCTCAATTCCTCTCCATTCCATTCCATCCAATCCATTCCATACTTCTCCAATCCTCTCCATTCCATTCCTCTCCATTACTCTATATTCCCTTACATTACAATTCATTACACTCCTTACCATTCCTCTCCATTCCTTCCTCTCAATTCCACTCCATTCCATTCCATTCCATTCCATTACTCTCCATTCATTTCCATTTCATTCCATTTCATTCCATACTTCTCCAATCCTTTCCGTTTCATTTCATTCAATTCTATGCCATTCGTTGCCACACTGTTCCATAACATTCCATTCCATCCATTCCATTCCCCTCCACTCCATTCTATTCTACTCCATTGCATTCCATTCCATCCCAATCCACAGAATTCCTCTCCATTCCATTCCATTCCCTTCTATTCCATTCCCTTGCAATCCATTTCATTCTATTCCATTCCTATTATATTACATTACATTCCCCTCCATTCCATTTCATTCCTCTCCATTCCATTCCATTATTCTCCATTCCATTCCATTCTATTCCATTCCCTTGCAATCCATTTCATTCTCTTCCATTCCTATTCCATTCCATTCCATTCCCTCCATTCAATTCCAATCCACTCCATTCCATTCCTCTGCATTCCATTCCTCTGAATTCCTCTCTATTCCCCTCCTTTCATTCCATTCCTTTACTCTCCATTCCATTCCATTCCATTCCATTCCTCTCCATTCCATTGCATTCCTCTCCATTCCATTACATCAATTCCTCTCCATTCCATGACATTCCATTCCATTCCTCGCCTTTGATTCCATTTCATTCCATTCATTTCCATTCATCTCCATTCCATTCCATTCCATTCCTCACCATTCCATTCCATTCCATTCTTATCCATTCCATTCTATTCCACTCCATTCCATTTCTCTGCAATCCATTCCTTTCCTCTCAATTCCATCACTTTCCATATTGTTGCATTCCATACCATTCCCCTCCTTCCATTCCATTTTATTCCATTCCATTCCTCTCCAATGCATTCCATTTCAATCAATTCAATTCGTCGCCTTTCTGTTCCAATCAATTCCATTCCATTCCTTTCCACTCCATTCCATTCCATTCCATTCCACGACTTTGCTATCCATTCCATTCCTCTCCATTCCTCTAAATTCCATTGCTCTCCATTCCTGTATATTCCATTCCATTCCATTCCAATTCTTCTCCGTTCCTTTCCCCTCCTTCCATTCCTCTCCATTGCATTCCTCTGAATTCCTTTCCATTCCATTCCATTCCATTCCACTCCATTCCATTCCTTTCCATTCCATTCCATTTCATCCCATTCCTCGCCATTCCAATCCATTCATTGATTTCATTCCATTTCTCTCTATTACATTCCATTTACGTCATTCCGCTCCATTCCATTCCATTCTTTCCATTCCTCTCCATTCCATTCTTCTCCATTCCTTTACTTTCTATTCCTCTCCATTCCATTACATTCCTCTGAATTCCTTATCATGCCTTTCTATTCCATTCCATTCCTCTCCATTGCATTCCATTCTATTCCTCTACATTCCATTTCGTTCCTTTCAATTCCATTCCATTTCATTCCATTCTTTCCACTCCTCTTCATTCCATTCCATTCCATTCAATTCCTCTCAATTCCATATCATTCCATTACTTTACAATCCACTCAATTCTATTCCTCTCCACTCCATTCCATTACATTACTCTCCCTTCCATTCCACTCCATTCCATTAGTTTCCATTACATTTCACTCCATTCCTTTCTTCTGCATTTCATTCCTCTGAATTCCTCCCCATTCCCTTCCATTCCATTCTACGTTCCTCTCCATTCCATTCCACTCCATTCCTTTCCTTTCCATTCTATTCTTCTCCTTTCCATTCCATTCCATTCCATTCCATACCATTCCTCTCCATTCCCTTCCATTCCATCACATTCCTCGTCATTCCAATCTATTTTTTCCATTTCAATCCATTTCTCTCCATTCCGTTCCATTTTCCATCATGCCATTCCATTCCATTCCATTCCATTCCATTCTTTCCATTCCTCTGCATTTTATTCCATTCGATTCCATTCCATTCCTCTCCATTCCATTTCATTCCATTCAATTCCATTCCTCTCCATTAAATTCTTCTCCATTCCATTGTTTTCTAATCCTTCCATTGCATTCCATTCTTCTGAATTCGATTTCATTCATTTCTACTCCATTTCTTTCCATTCCTCTCCATTGCATTCCATACCATTCTTCTTCATTTCATTTTATTTTTTCCAATCTATTACATTTCTTTCCATTGTTTCCAGTTCCCTACATTCCATTCCATTCCATTCCATTCCATACCTCTCCATTCCATATCTTTCCATTTTTTTACACTCCTCTACATTCCTTTTCTCTCCACTCCAGTCCATTACATTCCTATCCCTTCCATTTCACTCCATTCCATTCCTCTCCATTCCATTCTTTCTTATTCCCTATATTTTATGCCATTCCCATCCAATCCATTCCATTCCACTCCATTCCTCTGCATTTCATTCGTCTGAATTCCTCTCTAATCCCTTCCGTTTCATTCCATTTCTTTCCTCTCCATTCCATTCCATTCCATTCCTCTACATTCCATTGTATTCTTCTCCTTTCCATTCCATTCCATTCCATTCTATTCCATTCCATTCCATTCCATTCCATTCCATTCCATTCCATTCCTTGTCTTTCTCTTCCATTCCATTCCATTCCTTTCCATTCATCTCCATTCCATTCCATTCTTATCCATTCCATTCTATTCCACTCCATTCCATTTCTCTGTAATCCATTTCTCTCCTTTCCATTCCATGTCTTTCCATTCTTTTACCTTCCATACCATTTCCCTCCTTCCGCTCCATTTTAATCTATTCCATTCTTCTCCAATGCATTACATGCCAATAAATTCAATTCGTCACCTTTCAGTTCCATTCCATTCCTTTTCACTCCACTGCATTACATTCCACTCCTTTGCTATCCATTCCATTCCTCTAATTTCCATTCCTCTCCATTCCTGTATATTCCATTCCATTCCATTCCAACACTTCTCCGTTCCATTCCACTCACATCCATTTCTCTCCATTCCATTCCTCTGAATTCCTCTCCATTCCATTCCATTCCATTCCATTCCATTCCATTCCATTCCATTCCATTCCTTTCCTTTCCTCTCCACTACATTCTATTTCATTCCGACCCATTCCATTCCATTCTAATCCATTCCTCTCCATTCCCTTCCTTTCCATTCCATACTTTTCCATTCTTTTCCATTCCATTCAACTAGATTCCATTCCATTTCCCTCCATTTTGCTATATTCTCTTCCTTTCCATTTGAATCCATTCCACTCCATTCCATTCCTCTCCATTCCATTCCTCTCAATTCCTCTCCATTCCAATCCATTCCATTCTTCTCCAATTCTCTCCATTCCATACTTCTCCATACCTCTATATTCCATTACAATCCATAACACTCCTTTCCATTCCTCTCCATTCCATTCCTCTCATTTCTACTCCATTCCATTCCATTACTTCCCCTTCATTCCATTCTGTTCCATTCCCATCCATTCAATTTCATTGTTATCCATTCCTCTCTATTACATTCTTCTCCATAAGATTCCATTTCAATCCTCTACATTCCATTCCATTCATCTCCTTTCCATTCCTTTCCATCCCATTCCATTCCATTCCTTTCCTTTCCATTTATCTCCCTTATATACCATTCCATTCCTCTCCAATCCATTTCATTGCATTCCATTCCATTCTATTTGATTCCATTCCATTCTTCTCCATTCCATTCCATTCCATTCCATTTCATTTCCTTCCATATTATAACACTCCATTCCATTCATTTATATTCCATTCTATCCCGTTCCTCTCCATTCCATTTTGCTCCATTCCATCCCCTTCCATTCCACACCATTCCATTCCATTCCATTTCATTCCATTCCATTCCATTCCATTCCATCCCTATCCATTCCATTCCTTTCCATTCCATTTTTCTCCATTTTTCCCTCTCCAATCCATTTCATTCCATTCGCCTGCATTCTGTTCCATTCCATTCCTTTCCTTTCATTTCCTTGTCAATCCTTTCCATTCCATTCCTATCCATTTCATTCCATTGAATACCAGTCCTCGCCATTTCATTTCATTCCATTCCATTCCTCATCAATCATTGCCATTCCGTTCCATTTCATTCCATACCTCTCCAAATCTTTCCATTCCGTTCCATTGAATAGTGTGCCATTTGTCGCCGCTCTGTTCTCTAATATTCCATTCAAGCCCATTCCATTCCATTTCCCTCCACTCTATTCCCTTTTAATTCTTTGCATTCCATTCCATCCCATTCCTCAGAATTCCTCTCTTTTCCATTCCACTCCCTTCCATTCCATTCCGTTCTATTCCATTCCCTTTCAATCCTTTTCATTCTATTCCATTCCTATTCTTCCCATTACAGTCTATTCCCCTCCATTCCATTTATTTCCTCTCCATTCCATTCTATTCCACTCCTTTCCATTCCATTCAATTCCTCTCCATTCCATTCAATTCCTCTCCATTCCATTATTCTCCATTGCATTGCTTTCCATTCCTCTCCATTGCATTCCATTCCTCTGAATTCCATTTCATTTGTTTCTATACCATTCCATTCCATTCCTCTCCATTGCATTTCTTTCCATGCCTCGTCATTTCATTTTATTCTTTTCCATTCCATTACCCTTCTTTCCATTATTTCCAGTTCCCTACATTCCATTCCATTCCATACCTCTCCATTCCATATCTTTCCATTTGTTACACTCCTCTCCATTCCTTTTCTCTCCACCCCAGTCCATTACATTCCTATCCCTTCCATTCCACTCCATTCCATTCCTCTCGATTCAATTCTTCCTTATTCCGTATATTTTATTCCATTCCCTTCCAATCCATTTCATTCCTCTTTATTCCATTTGTATGCATTCCATTCCTCTGAATTCCTCTCCATTCCCTTGCTTTTCATTCCATTCCTTTCCTCTCCATTCCACTCCATTCCATTCTATTCACCTCCTTTCCATTTCATTCCATTGCATTCCTCTCTATTCCATTACATTCAATTCCTCTCCATTCCATGATATTCCATTCCATGCCATTCCTCGTCTTTCTATTCTATTCCATTCCATTTCTTTCCATTCATCTCCATTCCATTCCATCCCATTCCTCACCATTCCATTCCATTCTATTCCATTCTATTCCACTCTATTCCATTTCTCTGCAATCCTTTCCTTTCCTCTCCATTCCATCTCTTTCCATTCTGTTGCATTCCATTCCATACCCCTCCTTCCATTCCATTTTATTCTATTCCATTCCTCTCCAATGCCTTCCTTTCCAATCAATTCAATTCATCGCCTTTCCAATAAATTCCATTTCATTCCAATCCTTTCCACTCGACTCCATTCCATTCCTCTCCATTCCTCCAAATTCCATTCCTCTCCATTCCTGTATATTCCATTCCTTTCCATTCCATTATTCCTCCGTTTCATTCCACTCCCATGCATTCCTCTCCATTCCATTCCTCTGAATTCCTCTCCATTCCATTCCATTCCATTCCTTTCCTCTCCATTCCATTCTATTTCATTTCGACCCATTTCATTCCATTCTAATCCATTCCTCTCCATTGCATTCCATTCCATTCCAAATTTTTCCATTCTATTCCATTCCATTCCACTAAATTCCATTCCATTCCTCTCCATTCTGCTCTGTTCCATTCCATTCCATTTCAATCGATTCATCTCCATTCCATTCGTCTCCAGTCCATTCCTTTCCATTCCATTCCATTCCAATCCATTCCATTCTTCTTCAGTCCTCTCCATTCCATTCCTCTCCATTCGTCTATATTCCATTAAATTACAATCCATTCCACTCCTTTCCGTTCCTCTCCATTCCATTACTCTCAATTCTACTACATTCCATTCCATTCCATTCCATTCATTTCCCCTCCATTCCATTCCCATCCATTCAATTTCATTCTAATCCATTCCTCTCTATTACATTCCTCTCCATTGAATTCCATTCCAATCTATCCAATACATTCCATTCCTCTCCTTTCCATTCCTTTCCATCCCATTCCATTTCTCTCCATTCCATTCCATTCCTTCCCTGTCCTTTCCTCTACCTTATATACCATTCCATTCCTCTCCATTCCATTTCATTGCTTTCCATTCCATACTATTTGATTCTGTTCCATTCCTTTCCATTCCATTGCATTCCTTTCCATTCCATTTCACTTCATGACTTTTCATTCCATAACACTCCATTCAATTTCATTTCTTTCTATTCCTCTGCATTCCTTTCTATTCCATTCTATCCCGTTCTTCTCCATTGAATTCCATTCCATTATTCTCCACTACATCCCCTTCCATTCCATACCATTCCATTCCATTCCATCCCTATTCATTCCATTCCATTCCATTTTTCTCCATTTGTTCCTCTGCAATCCATTTCATTCCATTCGCCTCCATTCTGTTCCATTCCATTGCTTTCCTTTCATTTCCATGCCAATAGTTTCCATTCCATTCCTATCCATTCCATTCCATTCCATTCCATAGTAGTCCTCGCCATTCCATTCCATTCCATTCCATTCCTCTCCATTCATTTCCATTACGGTCCATTTCATTCCATACCTCTTCAAATCTTTCCATTCCATTCCATTTAATAATATACCATTCTTCGCCACTCTGTTCCATAACATTCCATTCAATCCCATTCCATTCCATTCCCCTCCACTCCATTTCATTCTAACCCATTGAATTCCATTCCATCCCATTCCTCAGAATTCTTCTCCATTCCATTCCATTCCCTTCCGTTCCATTGCGTTCCATTCCATTCACTTGCTATTCATTTCATTCAATTCTATTCCTATCCATTCCATTCCATTCCATTCCTCTCCATTCCATTCCATTACTCTCCTTTCCATTCAATTCCATTCCATTCCTCTCCATTCCATTCTATTAGTCTCAATTCTATTCCATTCCATTCCATTCCATTCCTCTCCATTCCTTTCCATTCAATTCTTCCCCATTCCATTCTTCTCCATTCCATTGCTTTCCATTCCTCTCCATTGCATTCCATTTCATTCGTTTCTATTACATTCCATTCCATTCCTCTCATTGCATTCCATTCCATGCCTCTTCATTTCATTTCATTCTTTTCCATTACATTACAGTTCTTTCCATTATTTTCAGTTGCCTACATTCCATTCCATTCTATTTCATACCTCTCCATTCCATATCTTTCCATTTTTTATTCTCCTCTCTATTCCTTTTATCTCCACTCCAGTCCATTATATCCCTATTACTTCCATTCCACTCCATTCCTTTCCTCTCCATTCCATTCATCATTATTCCCTATTTTTATTCCATTCCCTTCCAATCCATTCCATTCCACTTTATTCCCTTCAACTGCATTCCATTCCTCTGAATTCCTCTCCATTCTCTTCCTTTTCTTTCCATTCCTTTCCTCTCCATTCCATTCCATTCCATTTCTCTCCATTCAATTGTATTCCCCTCCTTTCCATTTCATTCCATTGCATTCCTCTCTATTCCATTACATTCAATTCCTCTCCATTCCCTGACATTCCTTTCCATTCCATTCCTCGCATTTCTATTCCATTCCATTCCTTTCCATTCATCTCCATTCCATTCCATGTCTCACCATTTTTTTTCCATTCCAGTTTTATCCATTCCATTCTATTCCACTTCCTTCCATTTCTCTGCAATCCATTCCTTTCCTCTCCATTCCATGTCTTTCCATTCTGTTGCATTCCATACCATTCCACTCCTTCCATTCCATTATATTCCATTCTATTCCTCACAAATACATTCCATTCCAATCAATTCAGTTCGTCGCCTTTCTGTTCCATTCCATTTCATTCCATTCCTTTCCACTCCACTTCACTCCATTCAATTCCTTTGCTATCCATTCCATTTCTCTCCATTCTTCTATATTCCATTCCTCTCCATTCCTGTATATTCCATTCCATTCCATTCCAACACTTCTCTGTTCCATTACACTCATCCATTCCTCTCCATTCCATTCCTCTGAATTCCTCTCCATTCCATTCCATTCCTTTCCTCTCCATTCCATTCTATTTCATTCCAACCCAATCCCTTCAATTCTAATCCATTCCTCTCCTTTCCATTCCTTTCCATTCCATACTTTTCCATTCTATTAAATTCCATTACACTAGATTCCATTCCATTCCTCTCCATTGTACTCTACTCCATTCCATTCCATTCCAGTCCATTCCACTCCATTTCATTCCTCTCCATTCCATTCTTCTCCAATCCTCTCCATTCCATTCCTCTCCATTCCTGTATATTCCATTACTTTACAATCCATTACACTCCTTTCCGTTCCTCTCCATTCCATTCTAATCCATTCCACTCCATTCCATTCTTCTCCATTCCATTCCTCTCAATTCCTCTCCATGCCATTACATTCCAATCCATTCCTTTTTTCTCCAATCCTCTGCATTCCATTCCTCTCCATTCCTCTACATTCCATTACATTACAATCCATTACACACCTTTCCGTTCCTCTGCATTCCATTTCTCTCAATTCTACTCCATTCCAATCCATTCCATTCCATTCCTTTCCCTCCATTCCATTCTATTCCATTCCCATCCATTCAATTTCATTCTAATCCATTCCTCTCTATTACATTCCTCTCTATTCCTTTCCATTCCATTATTCTCCATTCCATTCCATTCCTCTCCTTTCCATTACTTTCCATCCCATTCCATCTCCCTCCATTCCATTCCATTCCTTTCCTTTCTATTCCTCTCCATTATATACCATTCCATTCCTCTCCATTCCATTCCTTTATATTCCATTCCATTTCATTTTCTTCCATTCCATAACACTCTATTGCATTTCATTCCATTTCATTTCATTTCTTTCCATTCCTCTCCATTCCTTTCTATTTCATTCAATCCCAACCCTCTCCATTCCATTACATTCCATTATTCCCCATTCCATCCTCTTCCATTCCACACCATTCCATTCCATTCCATCTCAATAAATTCCATTCCATCCTTATCCATTCCATTCCACTCCATTCCATTCCATTTTTCTCAATTTTTTCGTCTGCAATCCATTTCATTCCATTCACCTCCATTCTGTTTCATTCCATTCCTTTCCTTTCATTTCCATGCCAATCCATTCCATTGCATTCCTATCTATTCCATTCCATTCCATACCAGTCCTCACCATTCCATTCCATTCCATTGCAGTCCTCTTCATTCATTTCCATTCCGTTCAATTTCATTCCATACCACTCCAAATCTTTCCATTCCATTCCATATAATAATATACTTTTAGTCGCCACTCTCTTTCATAACATTCCATTCAATTCCATTTCATTACATTCCCCTCCACTCCATTCCATTCTAATACATGGCATTCCTTTCCAAACCATTCCTCAGAATTCCTCTATATTCCATTTCATTCCCTTCCATTCCATTCTGCTCCATTCCAATCCATTCCATTCCATTCCTCTCCATACCATGCCATTACTCTCTCTTCCATTCCATTCCATTCCATTCCATTCCATTCCACTCCATTCCTCCCCATTCCATTGTATTCCTCTCCTTTCCATTCAATTCCATTCCAATGCATTCCTCTCTATTCCATTACATTCAATTTCTTTCCATTCCAAGATATTCCATTTCATTCAATTCCTCGCCTTTCAATTCCATTCCCTTCCATTCCTTTCCTTTCATCTCCATTCCATTCCATTCCATTCCTCATCGTTCCATTCCATTCCATTCCTATCCAGTCCATTCTATTCCACTACATTCCATTACTCTGAAATCCATTCCTTTCCTCTCCATTCCATCTTTTTCCATTCTGTTGCATTCCATACCATTCCCCTCCTTCCATTCCATTTTATTCCATTCCATTCCTCTCCTATGCATTCCTTTACAATCAATTCAATTTGTCACCTTTCCGCTCCATTCCATTCCATTCTTTTCCTTTCCACTCCACTCCATTCCATTCAACTCATTTGCTATCCATTCCATTCCTCTCCATTCCTCTAAAATCCATTCCTCTCCAATTCTGTATATTCCATTCCATTCCATTCCAATACTTCTCCATTCCATTTGACTCCCATTCATTCCTCTCCATTCCATTCCTCTAAATTCCTCTCCATTTCATTCCATTCCATTACTTTCCTCTCCATTCAATTCTATTTCATTCCAACCCATTCCATTTCATTCTATTCCATTCATCTCCATTTCATTCCTTTCCATTCCATACTTTTCCATTCTATTCCATTCCACTACATTCCATTCCATTCCTCTCCATTCTGCTCTATTTCTTTCCATTCCAATCCATTCGAATCCATTCCATCGCTCTCCAGTCCATTCCTCGCCATTCCATTCCATTCTAATACATTCCATTCTTCTTCAATTCTCTCCATTCCATTCCTCTAAATTCCTCTATATTCCATTACTTTACAATTCATTCAACTCCATTCCTTTTCTCTCCATTCCATTCCTCTCAATTTTCTCCATTCCATTTCATTCCATTCCATTCCTTTCCCCTCCATTCTTTTCTATTCCATTCCCATCCATTCAATTTCATTCTAATCCTTTCCTCTCTATTACATTCCTCTCCATTGCATTCCATTCCAATCCTTTCCATTCCATTCCTCTCCTTTCCATTTCTTTCCATTCCATTCCATTTATCTCCATTCCATTCCTTTCCTTTCCATTCCTCTCCCTTATATAACTTTCCATTCCTCTCCATTCCATTTCATTGCTTTCCAGTCCATTATATTCGATTCCATTCCATTCCTCTCCATTTCATTCCACTCCTTTATATTCCATTCGATTTCATTTCCTTTCATTCCATAACACTCCATTGCATTTCTATCCATTCCTCTCCATTCCTTTCTATTCCATTCAATCCCGTTCCTCTCCATTCCATTCCATTATTCTCCATTCCATCCCCTTCCGTTCTTCACCATTCCATTTCATTCCATTTCATTAAATTCTATTCCATCCCTATCCATTCAATCCTATTCCATTCCATTTTTCTCCCTTTTTTTATCTGCAATCCATTTCATTCCATTCGCCTCCATTCTGTTGCATTCCATTCCTTGCCTTTCATTTCCATTCCAATCCTTTCCATTCCATTCCTATCCATTCCATTCCATTCCATACCAGTCCTCGCCATTCCATTCCATTCCATTCCTCTCCATTCATTTCCATTCCAGTCCATTTCACTCCATACCACTCCAAATCCTTCCATACCATTCCATTCAATAATATACCATTCGTTGCCACTCTTTTCCATAACTTTCCATTCAATTCCATTCCCCTCTACTCCATTCCATTCTAATCCATTTCATTCTGTTCCATCCCATTCCTCAGAATACCTCTCCATTCCATTCCATTCCGTTCCATTCCATTCTGTTCCATTCCAATCCATTCCTTTCCATTACATTCCCCTTCATTAATTTCCATTCCTCTCCATTCCATTCTATTCCTCTTCATTCCATTCCATTCCATTCCTCTCCATTCCATTCCATTCAATTCGTCTCCATTCCATTCTTCTCCATTCCATTGCTTTCCATTCCTCTCCATTGAATTCCATTCCTCTGAATTTCATTTCATTCCTTTCTATGCCATTCCACTCCATTCCTCTCCATTGCATTCCATTCCTCTTCATTTCATTTTATTCTTTTCGATTCCATTACATTTCTTTCCATTCTTTCCAGTTCTCTACATTACAATCCATACCTCTCCATCCCATATCTTTCCAATTTTTGCGCTCTTCCCCATTCCTTTTCTCTCCACTCTTGTCCATTATATTCCTATCCCTTCCATTCCACTCCATTCTATTCCTCTTCTTTCCATTCTTCTTTATTCTCTATATTTTATTCCATTCCCTTCCAATCCATTCCATTTCATTCCATTCCATTCCTCTACATTCCACTCCTCTGAATTCCTCTCCATTCCCTTCCTTTTCATTCAATTCCTTTCTCTCCATTCCATCCCATTCTATTATATTCTTCTCCATTCCATTGTATTCCTCTCCATTCCATTCCATTGCATTCCTCTGTGTTCCATTACATTCAATTCCTCTCCATTCCATGACATTCCATTCCATTCCATTCCTCGCCTTTCTATTCCATTCCATTCCATTCCTTTCCATTCATCTACATTCCATTCCATTCCATTCCTCACCATTCCATTCCATTCCATTCTTATCCTTTCCATTCTATTCCACTCCTTTCCATTTCTCTGCAATCCATTTCTTTCCGCTCCATTCCATGTCTTTCCATTCTGCTGCATTCTATACCATTACCCTCCTTCCATTCCATTTTATTCCATTCCATTCCTCTCCAATGTATTCCGTTCAAATCAATTCAATTCGTCTCCTTTCCTTTCCATTCCATTCCATTCCTTTCCACTCCACTCCATTCCATTCCATTCCTTGCTATCCATTCCATTCCTCCCCATTCCTCTACCTTCCATTACTCTCCATTCCTGTATATTCCTTTCCATTCCATTCCAATACTTCTCCGTTCCATTCCACTCCCATCCATTCCTCTCCATTGCATTTCTCTGAATTCCTCTCCATTCCATTGCATTCCTTTCCTCTCCATTCCATTCTGTTTCATTCTGACCCATTCCATTCTAATCCCTTCCTCTCCATTTCATTCCTTTCCATTCCATACTTTTCCATTCTATTCCATTCCATTCCACTACATTCCATTCCATTCCTCTCCACTTTGCTGTATTCCATTCCATTCCATTCCATTCCAATTGATTCGACTCCATTCCATTCGTCTCCAGTCCATTCCTTTCCATCCATTCCATTCCAATCCATTCCATTCTTCTCCCATGCTCTCCATTCCATTCCTCTCCATTCCTCTATGTTCCATTACATTACAATCCGTTCCACTCCTTTCCGTTCCTCTCCATTCCATTCCTCTCAATTTTACTCCATTCCATTCCATTCCATTCATTTCCCCTCCATTCCATTCTATTCCATTCCCATCCATTCAATTTCAACCTAATCCATTCCTTTCTATTACATTCCTCTCCATTCCAATCCTCTCCATTTCATTCCATTCAAATCCTCTCCATTACATTCCATTCCTCTCCTTTCCATTCCTTTCCATTCCATTCCATTTCTCTCCATTCCATTCCGTTCCTTCCCTTTCCATTCTTCCTACCTTTTATACCTTTCCATTCCTCTCCATTCCATTTCATTGCTTTTCTTTCCGTTCTATTCTATTCCGTTCCATTCTTTTCCATTCCATTGCATTCTTTTCTCTTTCATTCCACTTCATGTCCTTCCATTCCATAACACCCCATTCAATTTCATTTCTTTCTATTCCTTTGCATTCCTTTCTATTCCATTCTATCCAGTTCTTCTCCATTGAATTCTATTCCATTATTCTCCATTCCATCCCCTTCCATTCCACACCATTTCATTCCATTCCATTTCATTCCATTCCATTCCATCCCTATTCATTCCCTTCCATTTCATTTTTCTCCATTTTTTTCCTCTGTAATCCATTTCATTCCATTCCCCTCCATTCTGTTCCATTCTATTCCTTTCCTTTCATTTCCATGCCAATCCTTTCCATTCCATTCCTATCCATTCCATTCCATAGTAGTACTTACCATTCCATTCCAATCCATTCCATTCCTCTCCATTCATTTACATTCCGGTCCATTTCATTCCATACCTTTCCAAATCTTTCCATTCCATTCCATTCAATAATATACCATTCGTCGCCACTCTGTTCCATAACATTCCATTCAATCCCATTCCATTCCATTCACCTCCACTCCATTCCATTCTAATCCATTGCATTCCATTCCATCCCATTCCTCCGATCCTCTGCATTCCATTTCATTCCCTTCCATTCCATTGCGTTCCATTCCATTCCCTTGCAATTCATCTCATTCAATTCCATTCCTATCCATTCCATTCCATTCCCCTCCATTTCATTCCATTCCTCTCCGTTCCATTCCATTACTTTCCTTTCCATTCAATTCCATTCCATTCCTCTCCGTTCCATTCTATTTCTCTCCATTCCATTCCATTCCTCTTCATTCCTTTCCATTCAATTCCTCTCCGTTGAATTCTTCTCCATTCCATTGCTTTCCATTCCTCTCCATTGCATTCCATTCCTCTGTATTCCATTTCATTCGTTTCTATTCTATTCCATTCCATTCCTCTCCATTGACTTCCATTCCATGCCTCTTCATGTCTTTTTATTCTTTTCCATTCCATTACAGTTCTTTCCATTATTTCCAGTTCCCTACATTCCATTCCATCCCTCTCCATTCCATATCTTTCCATTTTTTGCACTCCTCTCCATTCCTTTTATCTCAACTCCAGTCCCTTATATCCCCATCACTTCCATTCCACTCCATTCTTTCCTCTCCGTTCCATTCATTCTTATTCCCAATATTTTATTCCATTTCCTTCCAATCCATTCCATTCCACTTTATTCCATTCAACTGCATTCCATTCCTCTGAATTCCTCTCCATTCTCTTCCTATTCTTTCCATTCTTTTCCTCTCCATTCCATTCCATTTCATTCCTCTCCATTCCATTGTATTCCCCTCCTTTCCATTTCATTCCATTGCATTCCTCTCTATTCCGTTACATTCAATTCCTCTCCATACCATGACATTCCTTTCCATTCCATTCCTCGCTTTTCTATTCCATTCCATTCCATTCCTTTCCATTCATCTCCATTCCATTCCATTCCATTCCTCACCATTCCATTCCATTCCAATTTTATCCATTCCATTCCATTCCACTCCTTTCCGTTTCTCTGCAATCCGTTCTTTCCTCTTCATTCCATGTCTTTCCATTCTGTTGCATTCCATACCATTCCCCTCCTTCCATTCCATTATATTCCATTCAATTCCTCTCAAATGCATTCCATTCCAATTAATTCAGTTCATCTTGTTTCCGTTCCATTCCATTTCATTCCATTCTGTTACACTCCACTTCCTTCCATTCACTCCTTTGTTATGCATTCCATTCCTCTCCATTCCTCTAAATTCCATTCCTCTCCATTCCTGTATATTACATTCCATTCCATTCCAATACATCTTCCTTCCTTTACACTCCCATCTATTCCTCTCCATTCCATTCCTCTCCATTCCTTTCCATTCCATTCCATTCCTCTCCTCTTGATTCTATTCTTTTTCATTCTGACCCATTCCTTTCCATTCTAATCCATTCCTCTCCATTCCATTCCTTTCCATTCCATTCTTTTCCATTCTATTAAATTCCATTCCACTAGATTCCATTCGATTCCTCTCCAATCTACTCTACTCCATTCCATTCTAACCCATTCCACTCCATTTCATTCCTCTCCATTCCATTCTTCTCCAATCCTCTCCATTCCATTCCTCTCCATTCCTCTATATTCCATTACTTTACAATCCATTACACTCCTCTCCGTTCCTCTCAATTCCAGTCTAATCCTTTCCACTCCATTTGTTTTCTCTCCATTCCATTCCTCTCAATTCCTCTCCATTCCATTACATTCCAATTTATTCCATTCTTCTCCAATCCTCTGCATTCCATTCCTCTGCATTCCTCTACATTTCATTACATTAGAATCCATTACACTCCTTTCAGTTCCTCTCCATTCCATTCCTCTCAATTCTACTCCATTCCATTCCATTCCATTCCTTTCCCCTCCATTCCATTCTATTCCATTCCCATCTATTCAATTTCATTCTAATTCATTTCTTTCTATTACATTCCTCTCCATTACATTCTATTCCAATCCTCTCCATTCCATTCCATTCCTCTCCTTTCCATACGTTTCTAAACCATTCCATTTCTCTCCATTCCATTCCATTCCTTTCCTTTGCATTCCTCTCAATTATATACCATTCCATTCCTCTCCATTCCATTTCATTACTCTCCATTCCATTCTATTCTATTCCATTCCATTCCTCTCCATTCCATTCCATTCCTTTATATTCCATTCCATTTCATTTCCTTCCATTCCATAACACTCTATTGCATTTCATTCCGTTCAATTTCATTTCTTTCCATTCCTCTCCATTCTTTTTTATTCCATTCAATGCGACCCTCTCCATTCCATTACATTCCATTATTCTCCGTTCCATCCCCTTCCATTCCACACCATTCCATTTCATTAAATTCCATTCCATTCCTATCCATTCCATTCCACTCCATTCCATTCCATTTTTCATTTTTTTCCTCTGCAATCCATTTCATTTCAATCGCCTGCATTCTGTTCCATTCCATTCCTTTCCTTTCATTTCAATGCCAATCCTTTCCATTCTATTCCTATCCATTCCATTCCATTGCATACCAGCCCTCGCTATTCCTTTTCATTCTATTGCATTCCTCTTCATTCATTTCCATTCCGTTCAATTTCATTTCATACCTCTCCAAATCTTTCCATTCCATTTCAAATAATAATATACCATTTGTCTCCACTCTGTTCCATAACATTCCATTCAATTCCATTACATTACATTCCCTTCCACTCCATTCCATTCTAATCCTTGACATTCCATTCCATCCCATTCCTCAGAATTAACCTTTATTCCATTTCATTCCCTTCCATTCCATTCCGTTCCCTTCCAATCCATTCCATTCCATTCCTCTCCATCCCATTGCATTACTCTCCATTCCATTCCATTCCATTCCATTCCATTCCTCTCCATTCCATTGTATTCCTCTCCTTTCCATTCAATTCCATTCCATTGCATTCCTCTCTATTCCATTACATTCAATTTCTTTCCATTCCATGACATTCCATTTCATTCCATCCCTCGACTTCCTATTCTATTCCATTCCATTCCTTTCCATTCATCTCCCTTCCATTCCATTCCATTCCTCACCGTTCAATTCCATTCCATTCTTATCCATTCCATTCTATTCCACTACATTCAATTTCTCTGCAATCCATTCCTTTTCTCTCCATTCCATCTCTTTCCATTATGTTGCATTCCATACCATTCCCCTCCTTCCCTTCCATTTTATTCCATTCCATTCCTCTCCAATGCATTCCAATCCAATCAATTCAATTAGTCATTTTTCCATTCCATTCCATTCCATTCCTTTACTTTCCACTACACTTCTTTCCATTCAACTCCTTTGCTATCCATTCCATTCCTCTCCATTCTTCTAAATTCCTTCATCTCCAATCCTGTATATTCCATTCCAATTCATTCCAATACTTCTCCGTTCTATTCCACTCCCATTAATTCCTCTCCATTCCATTCCATTCCATTCCTTTCCTCTCCATTCCATTCTATTTCATTCTGACCCATTCCATTTCATGGTATTCCATTCCTCTTCATTTCATTCCTTTCAATTACATACTTTTTTATTCTATTCCATTCCATGTCTCTCCATTCTGCTCCATTCCATTCCATTCCAATCCATTCGACTCCATTCCATTCCTCTCCAGTCCATTCCTCTCCATTCCATTCCATTCTAATCCATTCCATTCTTCTTCAATCCTCTCCATTCCATTCCTCTCCATTCCTCTATATTCCATTACATTACAATTCATTCAACTCCATTCCTTTCCTCTCCATTCCATTCCTCTCAATTCTACTCCATTCCATTCCATTCCTTTCCATTCCCCTCCATTCAATTCTATTCCATTTCCATCCATTCAATTTCATTCTAATCCTTTCCTCTCTATTACTTTCTTCTCCATTGTATTCCATTCTAATCCTCTCTATTACATTCCATTCCTCTCCTTTCCATTCCTTTCCATCCCATTCCACTCATCTCCATTCCATTCAATTACTTTCCTTTCCATTACTCTCCCTTATATACCATTCCATTCCTCTCCATTCCATTTCATTGCTTTCCAGTCCATTCTATTCGATTCAATTCCATTACTCTCCATTCCATTCCACTCCTTTATATTCTATTCCATTTCATTACCTCCCATTTCATAACAATCCATTGCATTTCATTCCATTCCTCTCCATTCCTTTCTATTCTATTCAATCCCGTTCCTCTCCATTCCATTCCAATATTCTCCGTTCCACCCCCTTCCGTTCCTCACCATTCCATTTCATTCCATTTCATTAAATTCCATTCCATCCCTATCCATTCCATTCCATTTTTCTCCATTTTTTTCATCTGCAATCCATTTCATTCCATTCACCTCAGTTCTGTTCCATTCCATTCCTTGCCTTTCATTTCCATTCCAATCCTTTCCATTCCATTCCTATCCAGTCCATTCCCTTCCATACCAGTCCTCGCCATTCCATTCCTTTCCATTCCAGTTCATTTCATTCCATACCTCTCCAAATCTTTCTATACCATTCTATTCAATAATATACCATTCGTCGCCATTCTGTTCCATACCATTTCATTCCATTCCATTCCATTCCATTCCCCTCCACTGCATTCCATTCTAATCCATTGCATTCCATCCATCCCATTCCTCAGAATTCCTCTCCATTCCCAACCATTCCATTCTGTTCCATTCCAATCCATTCCTTTCCATTCCATTCCCCTCCATTCCTTTCCATTCCTCTCCATTCCATTCCATTACTCTCCTTTCCATTCAACTCCATTCCATTCCATTCCATTCAACTCCATTCCATTCTATTCCTCTCCATTCAATTCCATTCCTCTCCATTCCATTCCATTCAATTCCTCTCCATTCCATTCTTCTCCATTCCATTGCTTTCCATTCCTCTCCATTGAATTCCATTCCTCTGAATTTCATTTCATTCGTTTCTATGCCATTCCAATTCCATTCCTCTCCATTGCATTCCATTCCATTCCTCTTCATTTCATTTTATTCTTTTCCATTCCATTCCTTTTCTTTCCGTTATTTCCAGTTCCCTACATTCCATTCCATACCTCTCCTTCCCATATCTTTCCATTTTTTACATTCCTCCTTACGCCTTTTCTCTCCACTCCAGTCCATTACATTCCTATCCCTTCCATTCCACTCCATTCCATTCCTCCCCATTCCATTCTTCCTTATTCCCTATATTTTATTCCATTCCCTTCCAATCCATTCCTTTCCACTCCATTCCATATCTCTGCATTCCATTCCTCTGAATTCCTCTCCATTCCCTTCCTTTTCATTCCATTCCATTCTCTCCATTCCATTCCATTCCATTCTTCTCCATTCCATTGTATTCCTCTCCTTTCCATTCAATTGCATTCCTCTCTATTCCATTACATTCAATTCCTCTCCATTCCTTGACATTCCATTCCATTCCTCGCCTTTCTATTCCATTCCATTCCATTCCTTTCCATTAATCTCCATTCCATTCCATCCCATTACTCACCATTCCTTTCCATTCCATTCTAATCCATTCCATTCTATACCACTCTTTTTCATTTGTCTGCAATCCTTTGCTTTCCTCTCCATTCCATTTCTTTCCATTCTGCTGCATTGCTTACCATTCCCCTCCTTCCATTCCATTTTAATCCATTCCATTCCTCTCCAATGCATTCCATTCCAATCAATTCAATTCATCGCCTTTCCAATTAATTCCGTTCCATTCCATTCCTTTCCACTCAACTCCATTCCATTCAACTGCTTTGCTATCCATTCCATTCCTCTCCATTCCTCTAAATTCCATTCCTCTCCATCTGTATATTCCATTCCATTCCATTCCAATATTTCTCCGTTTCATTCCACTCATATCCATTCCTCTCCATTCCATTCCTCTGAATTCCTCTCCATTCATTCCATTCCATCCCATTCCATAGCAGTCCTCGCCATTCCATTCCATTCCTCTCCATTCATTTACATTCCGGTCCATTTCATTACATACCTCTCCAAATCTTTCCATTCCATTCAATAATATACCACTCGTCGCCACTCTGTTCCATAACATTCCATTCAATACCATTCCATTCCATTCCCCTCCACTCCATTCCATCCTAATCCATTGCATTCAATTCCATCCCATTCCTCAGAATTCCTCTCCATTACATTACATTCCCTTCCATTCCAATGTATTCCATTCCTTTCCCTTGCAATTCATTTCATTCTATTCCCTATCCATTCCATTCCATTCCATTCCCCTCCATTCCATTCCATTCCCCTCCACTCCATTCCATTACTCTCCTTTCCATTCAATTCCATTCCATTCCTCTCGATTCCATTCTATTTCTCTCCATTCCATTCCATTCCATTCCATTCCTCTCCAATCAATTCCTCTCCATTCCATTCTTATCCATCCATTGCTTTCCATTCCTCTCCATTGCATTCCATTTCTCTGTATTCCATTTCATTCGTTTCTATTCCATTCCATTCCATTCCTCTCCATTGCATTCCATTCCATGCCTCTTCATTTCATTTTATTATTTTCCATTCCATCACAGTTCTTTCCATTATTTCCAGTTCCCTACATTCCATTCCAGTCCATTACATTCCATACCTCACAATTCCATATCTTTCCATTTTTTGCACTCCTCTCCATTCCTTTTATCTCCACTTCTGTCCATTACATCCCTATCTCTAACATACCACTCCATTCCTTTCCTCTCAATTCCATTCATCCTTTTTCCCTATTTTTTATTCCATTCCCTTCCAATCCATTCCTTTCCACTTTATTCCATTCCTCTGCATTCCATTCCTCTGAATTCCTCTCCATTCCCGTCCTTTTCTTTCCATTCCTTTCCTCTACATTCCATTCCATTCCATTCCTCTCCATTCCATTGTATTCCCCTCCTTTCCATTTCATTCCATTGCATTCCTCTCTATTCCATTACATTCAGTTCCTCTCCATTCCATGACATTTCTCTCCATTCCATTCCTCGTCTTTCTATTCCATTCCATTCTATTCATTTCCATTCATCTCCATTCCATTCCATTCTATTCCTCACCATTCCATTCCTTTCCATTCTTATCCATTCCATTCTATTCCACTCCTTTCCATTTCCCTGCAGTCCATTTCTTTCCTCTCCATTCCATGTCTTTCCCTTCTGTTGCATTCAATACCATTCCCTCCTTCCATTCCATTAATTCCATTCCATTCCTTTCAAATAAATTCCATTACAATCAATTCAGTTCATCGACTTTCCGTTCCATTCCATTTCATTCCATTCCTTTCCACTCCACTTCATTCCATTCAATTCCTTTGCTATCCATTCCATTCCTCTCCATTCCTCTAAATTCCATTCCTCTCCATTCCTATATATTCCATTCCATTCCAATATTCCTCCGTTCCATTACATTCCCATCTATTCCTCTTCATTCCATTCCTCTGAATTCCTCTCCATTCCTTTCCATTCCATTCCATTCCTTTCCTCTCCATTCCATTCTATTTCATTCCGACCCATCCTATTCCATTCTTATCCATTCCTCTCCATTCCATTTCTTTCCATTCCATACTTTTTCATTCTATTAAATTCCATTCCACTAGATTCCATTCCATTCCTCTCCATTCTACTCTACTCCATTCCATTCCATTCCAATCCATTCCACTCCATTTCATTCCTCTCCATTCCATTCTTCTCCAATACTCTCCATTCCTCTATATTCCATTACTTTACAATCCATTACACTCCTTTCCGTTCCTCTCCATTCCATTCTAATCCATTCCACTCCATTCCTTTCTCTCCATTCCACTCCTTTCCTTTCCTCTCCATTCCATTACATTCCAATCCATTCCATTCTTCTCCAATCCTCTGCATTCCATTCCTCTCCATTCCTCTACTTTCCATTACATTACAATCCATTACACTCCATCCGTTCCTCTCCATTCAATTCCTCTCAATTCTACTCCATTCCATTCCATTCCATTCATTTCCTCTCCATTCTATTCTATTCCATTCCCATCCATTCAATTTCATTCTAATCCATTTCTCTCTATTAAATTCCTCTCCATTCCATTCCATTCCAATCTTCTCCATTCCATTTCATTCCTCTCCTTTCCATACCTTTCCATCCTATTCCATTTTTCTGCATTCCATTCACTTTCTTTCCTTTCCATTCCTCTCCCTTATATACCATTCCATTCCTCTCCATTCCATTTCATTGCATTCCATTCCATTCTATTCTATTCCATTCCATTTCTCTCCATTCCATTCCATTCCTTTATATTCCATTCCATTTCATTTCCTTCCATTCCATAACACTCCATTGCACTTCATTCCACTCCATTTCATTTATTTTCATTCCTCTTTATTCCTTTCTATTCCATTCAATCCCGAACCTCTCCATTCCATTATTCTCCATTACATCCCCTTCCATTCCACAGCATTCCATTTCATTAAATTCCATTCCATCCCTATCCGTTCCATTCCACTCCATTTCATTCCATTTTTCTCATTTTTTTCCTCTGCAATCCATTTCATTCCATTTTCCTCCATTCTCTTCCGTTCCATTCCTTTCCTTTTATTTCCGTGCCAATCCTTTCCATTCCATTCCTATCCCTTCCATTCCATTACATACCAGTCCTCGCCTTTCCATTCCATTCCATTGCATTCCTCTTCATTCATTTCCATTCCGTTCAATTTCATTCCATACCTCTTCAAATCTTTCCATTCCATTCCATATAATAATATACCATTTGTCTCCACTCTGTTCCATAACATTCCATTCAATTCCATTACATTACATTCCCCTCCTCTGTATTCCATTCTAAATCACGGGATTCCATTCCATCCCATTCCTTAGAATTCCTCTTTATTCCATTTCATTCCCTTCCATTCCATTCCGTTCCATTCCAATCCATTCCATTCCATTCCTATCCATCCCTTTCCATTACTCTCCGTTCCATTCCATTCCATTCCGTTCCATTCCTCTCCATTCCATTGTATTCCTCTCCTTTCCATTCAATTCCATTCCACTGCATTCCTCTCTATTCCATTACATTCAATTTCTTTCCATTCCTTGACATTCCATTTCATTCCATTCTTCGCCTTTCTATTGTACTCCATTCCATTCCTTTCCTATAACTCCATTCCATTCCATTCCTCACTGTTCCATCCCATTCCATTCTTATCTATTCCATTCTATTCCACTTCATTCCATTTCTCTGCAATCCATTCATTTCCTATCCATTCAATCTCTTTCCATTCTGTTGCATTCCATACCATTCCCCTCCTTCCATTCTATTTTATTCCATTCCATTCCTCGCCAATGCATTCTATTCCAATCAATTCAATCTGTCACCTTCCATTCCATTCCATTCCATTCCTTTCCTTTCCACTCCACTTCTTTCAATTCAACTCCTTTGCTATCCATTCCATTCCTCTCCATTCCTCTAAATTCCATTCCTCTCCAATCCTGTATATTCCATTCCATTCCATTCCAATACTTCTCTGTTCCATTCCACTCCCATTAATTCCTCTCCATTCCATTCCTCTGAATTCCTCTCCATTCCATTCCATTCTTTTCCTCTCCATTCCATTCTATTTCATTCCGACCCATTCCATTTCATTCTATTCCATTCCTCTCCATTTCATTCCTTTCCATTCCATACTTTTCCATTCTATTCCATTCCATTGCACTACATTCCATTCCATTCCTCTCCATTCTGCTCTATTCCATTCCATTCCATTCCAAACCATTCGACTCCATTCCATTCCTCTCCAGTCCATTCCTCTCCATTCCATTCCATTCTTCTTCAATCCTCTCCATTCCATTCCTCTAAATTCCTCTATATTCCATTACATTACAATTCATTCAACTGCTTTCCTTTCCTCTTTATTCCATTCCTCTCAATTCTACTCCATTCCCTTCCATTCCATCCTTTCCCCTCCATTCCATTCTATTCCATTCCCATCCATTCAATGTCATTCTAATCCTTTCCTCCCTATTACATTCCTCTCCATTGTATTCCATTCCATTCCTTTCCATTCCATTCCTCTCCTTTCCATTCCTTTCCATCCCATTCCATTTATCCCCATTCCATTCCATTCCTTTACTTTCCATCCCTCTCCCTTATATACCATTCCATTCCTCTCCATTCCATTTCATTGCTTTCCAGTCCATTGTATTCGATTCCATTCCTTTCCTCTCTATTCCATTTCACTCCTTTATATTCCATTCCATTTCATTTCCTTCCATTCCATAACACTCCATTGCATTTCATTCCATTCCTCTCCATTTCTTTCAATTCCATTCAATCCCGTTTCTCTCCATTCCATTCCATTCTATTATTCTCCATTCCATCCCCTTCCGTTCCTCACCATTCCATTTTATTCCATTTCCTTAAATTCCATTCCATCCCTATCCATTCCATTCCATTCCATTCCATTTTTCTCCATTTTTTTCATTGGCAATCCATTTCATTCCATTCGCTTCCATTCTGTTTCATTCCATTCCTTGCCTTTCATTTCCATTCCAAACCTTTCCATTCCATTCCTAACCATTCCATTCCATACAATACCAGTCCTCGCTATTCCATTCCATTCCATTCCTCTCCATTCATTTCCATTCCAGTCCATTTCATTCCATACCTCTCCATATCTTTCCATTACATTCTATTCAATAATTTACCATTCGTTGCCACTCTGTTCCATAACATTCCATTCAATTCCTTTCCATTCCATTCCCCTCCATTCCATTCCGTTCCAATCCATTGCATTCCATCCCATTCCTCAGAATTCCTCTCCATTCCATTCTGTTCCATTCCATTCTGTTCCAATCCAATCCATTCCTTTCCATTCCATTCCCGTCCATTCTTTTCCATTCCTCTCCATTCCATTCCATTACTCTCCTTTCCATTCCATTCCATTCCTCTCCATTCCATTCCTTTCAATTCCTCTCCATTCCATTCTTCTCCATTCCATTGCTTTTCATTCCTCTCCATTAAATTCCATTCCTCTGAATTTCATTTCATTCGTTTCTATGCCATTCCATTCCATTCCTCTCCATTGCATTCCATTCCATTTCTCTTCATTTCATTTTATTCTTTTCCATTCCAATCCATTTCTTTCCATTATTTCCAGTTCCCTACATTCCATTCCATACCTCTCCATCCCATATCTTTCCATTTTTGTGCTCCTCCCCATTCCTTTTCTCTCCATTCTAGTCCATTACATTCCTATCCGTTCCATTCCACTCCATTCCATTCCTTTCCATTCCATTCTTCCTTATTCCCTATATTTTACTCCATCCCCTTCCAATCCATTCCATTCCACTCCATTCCATTCCTCTGAATTCCTCTCCATTCCCTTCCTTTTCATTCCATTCCATTCTCTCCATTCTATACCATTCCCTTCCATTCTTCTCCATTCCATTGTATTCCTCTCCTTTCCATTTCATTCTATTCCATTGCATTCCTCTACATTCCATTACATTCAATTCCTCTCCGTTCTATAACATTCCATTCCATTCCATTCCTTGCCTTTCTATTCCATTCCTCTCCATTCATCTACATTCCATTCCATCCCATTCCTCACCATTCCATTCCATTCTTATTCATTCCAATCTTTTCCACCCCATTCCATTTCTCTGTACTCCATTCCTTTCCGCTCCATTCCATGTCTTTCCCTTCTGCTGCATTCCATACCATTCCCTCCTTCCATTCCATTTTATTCCATTCCATTCCTCTCCAATGCATTCCATTCCAATCAATTCAATTCGTCGCCTTTCCGTTCCATTCCATTCCTCTCAACTCCACTCCATTCCATTCAACTCCATGCTATCGATTCCATTCCGCCTCATTCCTCTAAATTCCATTCCTTTCCATTCCTGTATATTCCTTTCCATTCCATTCCAATATTTCTCCGTTCCATTCCCCTCCCATCCATTCTCTCCATTGCATTCTTCTGAATTCCTCTCCGTTCAATTCCATTCCATTCCATTCCTTTCCTCTCCATTCCATTCTATTTCATTCTGACCCATTCCATTCCATTCTAATCCATTCCTTTCCATTCCATACTTTTCCATTCTATTCCATTCCATTAGATTCTATTCCATTCCTCTCCATTCTGCTCTATTCCATTCCATTCCATTCCAATCCATTCCAATCCATTCCAATCCATTCCATTTCTCTCCAGTCCATTCCTCTCCATTCCATTCCATTCCAATCCATTCCATTCCTCTCCAATCCTCTCCATTCCATTCCCCTCCATTCCTCTGTTCCATTGCATTACAATCCATTCCACTCCTTTCCGTTCCTCTCTATTCCATTCCTCTCAATTCTACTCCATTCAATTCTATTCCATTCCATTCCTTTCCCCTCCATTCCATTCTATTCCATTCCCATCCATTCAATTTCATTATAATCCATTCCTCTCTATTACATTCCTCTCCATTGCATTCCATTCCAATCCTCTCCATTCCATTCCATTCCTCTCCTTTCCATCCCATTCCATTTCTCTCCATTCCATTCCATTCCCTTCCTTTCCATTCCTCTCCGTTATATACCATTCCATTCCTCTCCATTCCATTTCATTGCTTTCCATTCCATTCTATTCGATTCCATTCCATACCTCTCCATTCAATTTCATTCCTTTCCATTCCATTCCAATTCATGACCTTCCATTCCATATCACTCCATTCCATTTCATTTCTTTCTATTTCTCTACATTCCGTTCTATTCCATTCTATCCCGTTCTTCTCCATTGAATTTCATTCGATTATTCTCCATTCCATCCTCCTCCGTTCCACACCATTCCATTCCATTTCATTACATTAGATTCCATCCCTATTCATTCCTTTCCATTCCATTTTGCTCCATTTTTTCCTCTCCAATCCATTTCATTCCATTCGCCTCCATTCTGTTTCATTCCATTCCTTTCCTTTCATTTCCATGCCAATCCTTTCCATTCCATTCCTATCCATTCCATTCCATTCCATTCCATAACAGTCCTCACCTTTCCATTCCATTCCATTCCATTCCTCTCCATTCATTTCCATTCCGGTCCATTTCATTCCAGACCTCTCCAAATCTTTCCATTCTATTCCATTCAATAATATACCATTCGTCTCCACTGTGTTCCCTAACATTCCATTCAATCCCATTCCATTCCATTCCCCTCCACTCCATTTCATTCTATTCCATTGATTTCCATTCTATCCCATTCCTCAGAATTCCTCTCCATTCCATTCCATTCACTTCCATTCCATTGCATTCCATTCTATTCCCTTGCAATCCATTTCATTTTATTCCATTCCTATCCATTTCGTTCTATTCCATTCCCCTCCATTCCATTCCATTCCTCTCCATTCCATTCCATTACTCTCCTTTCCATTCAATTCCATTCCATTCCTCTCCATTCCTTTCTATTTCTCTCCATTCAATTTCATTCCTTTCCATTCCTCTCCATTCCTTTCCATTCAATTCCTCTCCATTCCATTCTTCTCCATTCCATTGCTTTTCCTTATTCTCCATTGCATTCTTTTCCTCTGAATTCCATTTCATTCGTTTCTATTCCATTCCATTCCATTCCTCTCCATTGCATTCCATTCCATGCCTCTTCATTACATTTTATTCTTTTCCATTCCATTACAGTTCTTTCCATTATTTCCAGTTCCCTACATTCCATTCCATTTCATTCCATCCCTCTCCATTCCTTATCTTTCCATTTTTTACACTCCTCTCCGTTCTCTTTCTCTCCACTCCAGTCTATTACATTCCTTTCCATTCTTTCCTCTCCATTACATTCCTCTCCATTCCATCCTTCCTTATTTCCTATATTTTATTCCATTCTCTTCCAATCCATTCCATTCCACTTTATTGCATTCCTCTGTATTCCATTCCTCTAAATTCCTCTCCATTCCCTTCCTTTTCTTTCCATTCCTTTCCTCTCCATTCCATTCCATTCCTGTCCATTCCATTGTATTCCTCTTCTTTCCATTTCATTCCATTGTATTCCTGTCTATTCCCTTACATACAATTCCTCTCTATTCCATGACATTCCATTCCATTCCTCACCTTTCTTTTCCTTTCCATTCCATTCCTTTCATCAATCTCCATTCTGTTCCATTCCATTCCTCACCATTTCATTACCTTCCATTCTTATGCATTCCATTCTATTCCACTCCATTCCATTTCTCTGCATTCCATTCCTTTCCCCTCCATTCCATGTCTTTCCTTTCTGTTTCATTCCATACCATTCCCCTCATTCCATTCCATTTTATTCCATTCCATTCCTCTTCATTGCATTCCATTCCAATCAATTCAATTCATCGCCTTTTCGTTTCACTGCATTCCATTCCATTCCTTTCCATTCCACTCCATTCCATTCCACTCCTTTGCTATCCATTCAATTTCTCTCCATTCCTCTAATTTCCATTCCTCTCAATTCCTGTATATTCCTTGCCATTCCATTCCATTCCAATACTTCTACGTCCATTCAACTCCCATCATTTCTCTTGATTCCATTCCTCTAAATTCCTCTCCATTCCATTCCATTCCATTCCTTTCCATTCCATTCCATTCCTTTCCTCTCCATTCCATTCTACTTCATTCTGACCCATTCCATTCCATTCTAATCCATTCCTCTCCATTCCATTCCTTTCCATTCCATACTTTTCCATTCTATTCGATTCCATTCCCCTCAAATCTGTTCTATTCCATTCCATTCCATTCCATTCCACTCCATTCCTCTATATTCCATTGCAGTACAATCCATTACACTCCTTTCCGTTCCTCTCCATTCCATTCCTCTCAATTCTACTCCATTCCATTCCATTCCATTCCATTCCATTCCTTTCCCCTCCATTCCATTCTATTCCATTCCCATACATTCAATTTCATTCTAATCCATTCCTCTCTATTACATTCCTCTCCATTACATTCCATTCCTATTCTCTCCATTCCATTCCATTCCTCTCCTTTCCATCCCACTCCATTTCTATCCATTCCATTCCATTCCTTTCCTTTCCATTCCTCTCCCTTATATACCATTCCAATCCTCTCCATTCCATTTCATTTCTTTCCATTCCATTCTATTCGATTTAATTCCATTCCTCTCCATTCCATTCCTCTCCATTCCATTCCATTTCATTTCCTTCCATTCCATAGCACTCCATTCCATTTCATTCCATTCCATTTCATTTCTTTCCATTCCTCTCCATTCCTTTCTATTCCATTCAATCCCATTGCTCTCCATTCAATTCCATTTCATTATTCTCCATTCAATCTCCTTCTGTTCCACACATTCCATTTCATTAAATTCCATTCCATCCCTATCCATTCCATTCCAATCCATTCCATTTTTCTCCATTTTTTTTCCTCTGCAATCCATTGCATTCCATTCGCCTCCATTCTGTTCCATTCCATTCCTTTCCTTTCATTTCCATGACAATCCTTTCCATTCCATTCCTATCCATTCCATTCCACACCATACCAGTCCTCGCCATTCCATTCCATTCCATTCCATTCCTCTCCATTCATTTCCATTCCAATCCAATTCATTCCAAACCTCTCCAAATCTTTCCATTCCATTCCATTCAGTAATATACCATTCGTCGCCCCTTTGTTCCATAGCATTCCATTCAATTACATTCCATGCATTGCCCTCCACTCCATTCCATTCTAATCCATTGCATTGCATTCCATTCTATTCCTCAGAATTCCTCTTTATTCCTTTCCATTCTCTTCCATTCCATTCCATTCCCTTGTAATTCATTTCATTTTATTACATTCCTATCCATTCCATTCCCCTTCATTCCATTCCATTACTCTCCATTCCATGCCATTACTGTCCATTCTGTTCAATTCCTTTCCATTCCATTCCATTTCTCTCCATTCCATTGTGTTCCTCTCCATTCCATTGCATTCCTCTGTATTCCATTGCATTCAATTCCTCTCCATTCCTTGACATTCCATTCCATTCCATTCCTCGCCTTTCTAATCCATTCCATTCCATTCCTTTCCATTCATCTCCTTTCGCTTTCATTCCATTCCTCACCATTCCATTCTTATCCATTCCATTCTAATCCATTCCTTTGCATTTCTCTGCAATCCATTCCTTTCCTCTCCATTCCATCTCTTTACATTCTGTTTCATTCCATACCATTCCCCTCCTTCCATTCCATTATATTCCATTCCATTCCTCTCAAATGCATTCCATTCAAATCAATTCAGTTCGTCGCCTTTCCATTCAATTCCATTTCATTCCATTCCTTTCCACTCCACTTTATTCCATTCAACTCCTTTGCTATCCATTCCATTCCTCTCCATTCCTCTAAATTCCATTCCTCTCCATTCCTGTATATTCCATTCCAATACTTCTCCATTCCATTACACTTCCATCTATTCCTCTCCATTCCATTCCTATGAATTCCACTCCATTCTGTTCCATTCCATTTCATTCCTTTCCTCTCCATTCCATTCTATTTCATTCTGACCCATTCCATTCCATTCTAATCCATTCCTCTCCATTCCATTCCTTTCCATTCCATACTTTTCCATTCTATTCCATTCCATTCCACTAGGTTCCATTCCATTCCTCTCCATTCTACTCTATTCCATTTCATTCCGATCCATTCCACTCCATTTCATTCCTCTCCATTCCATTCCTCTTAATTCCTCTCTATTCCATTACATTCAAATCCATTCCATTCTTTTCCAATCCTCTGCTTTCCATTCCTCTCCATTCCTCTATATTCCATTACATTACAATCCATTCGACTCCTTTCTCTTCCTCTCCATTCCATTTTAATCCATTCTACTCCATTCCATTCCTCTCCATTCCATTCCCCTCAATTCCTCTCCATTCCATTCCATTCCATTCCAATCCATTCCATTCTTCTCCAATCCTCTGCAGCCCATTCCTCTCCATTCCTCCATATTCCATTACATTACTATGCATTACACTCCTTTCTGTTCCTCACCATTCCATTCCTCTCAATTCTACACCATTCCATTCCATTCCATTCCATTTCTTTCCCCTCCATTCCATTATATTCCATTCCCATCCATTCAATTCCATTCTAATCCATTCCTCTCTATTACATTCCTCTCCATTCCATTCCATTCCTCTCTATTCCATTCAATTCCATTTCATTTCCTTCCATTCCATAACATTCCATTCCATTTCATTTCTTACCATTCCTTTCCATTCCTTTCTATTCCATTCAATCCCATTACTCTGCATTCCATTCCATTCCATTACTCTCCATTCCATTCCCTTCTGTTCCATACCAATTCCATTCCATTCCATTTCATTAAATTCCATTCGATCCCTATCCATTTAAGTCCATTCCATTCAATTTTTCTCCATTATTTTGCTCTGCAATCCTTTTCATTCCATTCGGCTCCATTCTGTTCCATTCCATACCTTTCCTTTCATTTCCATGCCAATCCTTTCCATTCCATTCCTATCCATTCCATTCCATTCCATACCAGTACTCGCCATTCCATTCCATTTCATTCCATTCCTCTCCATTCATTTCCATTCCTGTCCTTCTCATTCCATACCTCTCCAAATCTTTCCATTCAATTCCATTCAATAATATACCATTCGTCTCCACTCTGTTTCATAACATTCCATTCAATTCCATTCCATTCCATTCCCCTCAACTCCATTCCATTCTAATCCATTGCATTCCATTCCATCCCATTTCTCAGAGTTTCTCTCAATTCCATTCCATTCTCTTCCATTCTATTCCGTTCAAATCCATTCCCTTGCAATCTATTACATTCTATTCCATTCCTGTTCCATTCCATTCCATACGATTCCCCTCCATTCCATTTCATTCCTTTCCAATCCATTCTATTCCTCTCCATTCCATTCCATTCCATTCAATTCCACTCCATTCCATTCAATTCCTCTCCATTCCATTCTTCTCCATTCCAATGCTTTCCATTCCCCTCCTTTGCATTCCATTTCTCTGAATTCCATTTCATTCGTTTCTCTTACATTGCATTCCATTACTCTCCATTGCATTCCATTCCATGTCTCTTCATTTCATTTTATTCTTTTCCATTCCATTACATTTCTTTCCATTATTTCCAGTTTCCTTCATTCCACTCCATTCCATTCCATACCTCTCCATTGCATATCTTTCCATTTTTTCACTCCTCTCCATTCCTTTTCTCTCCACTCCAGTCCATTACATTCCTATCCCTTCCGTTCCACTCCATTCAATTCCTCTCCATCCCATTCTTCTTTATTCCGTATATTTTATTCCATTCCATTCCATTCCATTCCACTTTAATCCATTTCTCTGCATTCCATTCCTCTGAATTCCTCTCCATTCCCATTCTTTTTGTTCCATTCCTTTCCTCTCCATTCCATTCCATTTCATTCCATTTTATTCCTGTCCTTTTCATTCCATTCCATTCCATTGCATTCATATCTATTCCATTACATTCAATTCCTTTCCATTCCATGACAATCCATTCCATTCCATTCCATTCTTGCCTTTCTATTTCATTCCATTCCTTTCCTTTCCATTCATCTCCATTGCATTCCGTTCCATTCTTATCCATTCCATTCTTTTCGACTCCATTTCATTTCTCTGCAATCCATTCCTTTCCTCTCCATTCCATGTCTTTCCATTCTGTTGCATTCCATACCATTCCTCTCCTTCCATTCCATTTTATTCCATTCCATTCCTCTCCAATGCATTCCATTCCAATCAATTCAATTCGTCGCCTATCTGTTCCATTCCATTCCATTCCATTTCTTTCCACTCCACTCCATTTCATTCCACCCCTTTGCTATCCATTCCATTCCTCTTTATTCCTCTAAATTCCATTCATGGATATTCCCTTCCATTCCTTTCCATTCCAATGCTTCTCTGTTCCATTACACTCCCATCTATTCCTCTCCATTCCATTCCTCTGAATTCCTCTCCATTCCATTCTATTCTATTCCATTCCTTTCCTCTCCATTCCATTCTATTTCATTCCGACCCTTTCCATTCCATTGTAATCCATTCCTCTCCATTCCATTCTTTTCCATTCCATACTTTCCCATTCCATGCCATTAGATTCCATTCCATTCCCTTCCATTCTGCTCTATTCCATTCCATTCCATTCCAATTCATTCCACTCCATTTCATTCCTCTCCATTCCATTCCTCTCAGTTCTTCTCCATTCCATTCCATTCCTCTCCAATCCTCTCCATTCCCCTATATTTCATTATATTACAATTCATTACACTCCTTTTCGTTCCTCTCCATTATATTCTAATTCATTCCACTCCATTCCATTCCTCTCCATTCTATTCCTCTCAATTGCTCTTCATTCCATTCCATTCTTCTCCAATCCTCTCCATTCCATTCCTCTCCATTCTTCTATATTCCATTCCATTACAATCCATTACACTCCTTTCCGTTCCTCTTCATTCCTTTCCTCTTAATTCTATTCCATTCCATTCCATTCCTTTCCATTCCATTCCATTCCTTTCTCCTTTGTTCCATTCTATTCTATTCCCATCCATTCAATTTCATTGTGATTCATTCCTCTCTATTACAGTCATCTCCATTCCATTCCATTCCAATTCTGTCCATTCCATTCCATTCCTCTCACTTATATGCCATTCCATTTCTCTCCATTCCATTTCATTGCTTTCCATTCCATTCTATTTGATTCCATTCCATTCCTCTCCATTCCATTCCATTCCATGTCATTTCCTTCCATTCCATTACACTCCATTCCATTCCATTTCTTTCCATTCCTCTTCATTCCTTTCTTTTCCATTAAATCGCATTCCTCTCCATTCCATTCCACTCCATTATTCTCCAGTCTATATGCTTCCATTCCACACCATTCCATTCCATTCCATATCATTAAATTCCATTCCATCCTTATCCATTCCATTCCATTTTTCTCCATTTTTTTCCTTTGCAATGCATTTTCTTCCATTCGCCAGCATTCTGTTCCATTCCATTACTTTCCATTCATTTCCATGTCAATCCTTTCCATTCCATTCCTCTCCATTCCATTCCATACCAGTCCCCGCCATTCCATTCTATTCCTCTTCAAACATTTCCATTCCGTTCCATTTCATTCCATACCTCTCCAAATCTTTCCATTCCATTCCATTCAATAATATACCATTCATCACCACTCTGTTGCATAACATTCCATTCAATTCCATTCCCCCCACTCCATTCCATTCTAATCCATTGCATTCCATTCCATCCCCCTCCTCAGAATTGCTATTTATTCCATTCAATTCCCTTCCTTTTCCTTCCGTTCCATTCCATCCCCTTGCAATCCATTTCATTCTATTCCATTCCTATCCATTCCATTCCATTCCATTCCATTCCTCTCCATTTCATTCCTTTACTCTCCGTTCCATTCAATTCCATTCCATTCCATTCCATTCCTCTCCATTCCATTGTTTTCCTCTACTTTTCATTCCATTCCATTGCCTTCCTCTCTCTTCCATTACATTCAATTCCACTCCATTTCGTGACATTCCATTTTATTCCATTCCTTGCCTTTCTATTCCATTCCATTCCATTCCTTTCCACCCAACTGCATTCCATTCCATTCCATTCCTCACTATTCTATTCTATTCCATTCTTATCCATTCCATTCTATTCCACTCTGTTCCATTTCTCTGCAATCCCTTCCTTTCCTCTCCATTCCATGTCTTTCCATTCTGTTGCATTCCATACCATTCCCCTCCTTCCATTCCATTTTATTCCATTCCAATCCTCTCCAATGCATTCCTTTCCAATCAATTCAATTCTTTGCCTTTCCGTTCCATTCCATTCCATTCCTTTCCACTCCACTCCAATCCATTCCACTCTTTTGCTATCCATTCCATTCCTATCCATTCCCCTAAATTCCATTCCTCTCCATTCCTGTATATTGCATTCCATTCCATTCCAAAAATTCTCCATTCCATTCCACTCCCATCCATTCCTTTCCATTCCATTCCTCTGAATTTCTTTCGATTCCATTCCATTCTTTTCCTCTCCATTACATGCTATTTCATTCCGACCTATTCTATTCCATTCTAATCCATTCATCTCCATTCCATTCCATACTTTTCCATTCTATTCCATTCCATTCCACTAGATTCCATTCCATTCCTCTCCATTCTGCTCTATTCCATTCCATTCCATTCCAATCCATTCCACTCCATTTCATTCCTCTCCATTCCATTCCTCTCAATTGCTCTCCATTCCATTCCATTCCAATCCATTCCCCTCTTCTACAATCCTCTTCATTCCATTCCTCTCCATTCCTCTATATTCCATCCCATTACAATACATTACACTCCTTCCGTTCCTCTCCATTCCATTCTTGTCAATTTTACCCCAATCCATTCCATTCCATCCCTTTCACCTCCATTCCATTCTATTCCATTCCCAACCATTCAATTTCATTCTAATCCATTACATTACATTCCAATCCTCTCCACTCCACTCCATTCCATTTCATTCCTCTCCTTTCCATTCCTTTCCTTCCCAATCCATTTCTCTCCATTCCATTTCATTCCTTTCCTTTCCATTCCCCTCCCTTATATACCATTCCACTCCTCTCCATTCCATTTCATTGCTTTCCATTCCATTCTATTCGATTCCATCCCCTTCCTCTCCATTCCATTCCTTTCCATTCCATTCCATTTCATTTCCATTCATTCCATAGCACTCCATTCCATTTCATTTCTTTCCATTCCTCTCCATTTCTTTCTATTCCATTCAATTCCATTCCTCTCCATTCCATTCCATTATTTTCCATTCCATCCCCTTCCATTCCACACCATTCCATTCCATTCCATTTCATTAAATTCCATTGCATCCCTATTCTTTCCATTCCATTCCATTTTTCTCCATTTTTTCCCTCTGCAATCAATTTCATTCCGTTCGTCTCCGTCCTGTTCCATTCCATAACTTTCCTTTCCTTTCCATGCCAATCCTTTCCATTCCATTCCATTCCATACCAGTCCTCGCCATTCCATTCCATTCCATTCCATTCCTCTTCATTCATTTCCATTCCTGTCCATTTCATTCCATACCTCTCCAAATCTTTCCATTCCGTTCCATTCAATAATATACCATTCGTTGCCACTCTGTTCCATAACATTCTATTCAATTCCATTCCATTCCATTCCCCTCCACTCCATTCCATTCTAATCCATTGCATTCCATTCCATCCCATTCTTCAGAATTCCTCTCCATTCCATTCCATTAAATTCCATTCCATTCCCTTGCAATTCATTTCTTTCTATTCCATTCCTATCCATTCTATTCCATTCCATTCCCCTCCATTCCTTTCCATTCCTCTCCATTCCATTCCATTACTCTCCTTTCCATTCAATTCCATTCCATTCCTCTCCATTGCATTCTATTCCTGTCCATTCCTTTCCATTCCATTCCTCTCCATTCCATTTCATTCAATTCCTCTCCATTCCATTCTTGTCCATTCCATTGCTTTCCATTCCTCTCCATTGATGTCCAGTCCTCTGAATTACATTTCATTCGTTTCCATTCCATTCCATTCCTCTCCATTGCATTCGATTCCATTCCTCTTCAATTCATTTTATTCTTTTCCATTCCATTCCATTTCTTTCCATTATTTCCAGTTCCCTACATTCCATTCCATTCCATACCTCTCCTTTCCATATCTTTCCATTTTTAACGCTCCTCTCCATTCCTTTTCTCTCCGCTCCAGTCCATTACTTTCCTATCCCTTCCATTCCACTCCTCTCTATTCCATTCTTTCTTATTCCCTATATTTTATTCCACTCCCTTCCAATCCATTCCATTCCTCTGCATTCCATTCCTCTGAATTCCCCTCCATTCCCCTCCTTTTCATTCCATTCCTTTACCCTCCATTCCATTCCTCTCCATTGCATTGTATTCCTCTCCTTTCCATTCCATTCCATTCCATTGCATTCCACTCTATTCCATTACATACAATTCCTCTCCATTCCATGACATTCCATTCCATTCCATTCCATTCCTCGCCTTTCTATTCCATTCCATTCCATTCCTCTCCATTGCATTGTATTCCTATCCTTTCCATTCCATTCCATTCCATTCCATTGCATTCCTCTCTATTCCATTACATTCAATTCCTCTCCATTCCAAGATATTCCATTCCATTCCATTCCTCGCCTTTCTATTCCATTCCATTCCTTTCTTTTCATCTCCATTCCATTCCATTCCTCACCATTCCATTCCATTCCATTCTTATCCATTCCATTCTATTCCACTCCATTCCATTTGTCTGCAATCCATTCCTTTCCTCTCCATTCCATCTCTTTCCATTTTGTTGCATTCCATACCCTTCCCCTCCTTCCATTCCATTTTATTCCTTTACATTCCTCTCTAATGCATTCCATTGCAATCAAATCAATTCGTTGCCTTTCCATTCCATTACATTCCTTTCCACTCCACTCCATTCCATTCCACTCCTTTACTATCCATTCCATACCTCTCCATTCCCCAAATTCCATTCCTCTCCATTCTTGTATATTGCATTCAATTGAATTCCAATACTTCTCCGTTCCATTCCCCTCCCATCCATTACTCTCCATTGCATTCCTCAAAATTCCTCTCCATTCCATTCCATTCCTTTCCTCTCCATTCCATTCTATTTCATTCTGACCCATTCCATTCCATTCTAATCCATTCCTCTCCATTCCATTCCACTCCATTCTTCTATATTCCATTCCATACTTTTCCATTCTATTCCATTCCATTCCTGTAGATTCCATTACATTCCTCTCCATTCTGCTCTATTCCATTCCATTCCATTCCATCCATTCGACTGCATTCCATTCCTCTCCAGTCCATTCCCTTCCAACCCATTCCATTCTTCTCCAATCCTCTCCATTCCATTCCTCTCAATTCTGCTCCATTCCATTCCATTTCATTCCATTCCATTCCAACACACTCCTTTCCCCTCTTTCCATTCATTCCATTCCCATCCATTCAATTTCATTCTAATCCATTTCTCTATTACAATCCTCTCCATTGCATTCCATTCCAATCCTTTCCATTACATTCCATTACTCTCCGTTCCATTCTTTTCCAACCCATTCCATTTTTCTCAATTACTTTCCATTCCTTTCCTTTCCATTCCTCTCCCTTATATACCATTCCTTTCCTCTCCATTCCATTTCATTGCTTTACATTCCATGCTATTCGATTCCATTCCATTCCTTTCCTTTCCATTCCATTTTATTTCCTTACATTCCATAACACTCCACTCCATTTCATTTCTTTCCATTCCTTTGTATTCCAATCTATCCCATTCCTCTCCATTCCATTCCCTTCCATAATTCTCCATTCCATCACCTTCCGTTCCACACCATTTCATTCCATTCCATGTCATTAAATTCCATTCCATCCCTATTCATTCCATTCCATTCCATTCCATTCCATTCCATTTTTCTCTATTTTTCCTCTGCAATCCATTTCATTCCTTTCTCCTACATTCTGTTCCATTCCATTCCTTTCCTTTCATTTCCATGCCAATCCTTTCCATTCCATTCCTATCCATTGCATTCCACACCAGTCCTCACCATTACATTACATTCCAATCGATTCCTCTCCATTCATTTCCATTTCACTCCATTTCATTACGTACCTCTCCAAATCTTTCCATTCCATTCCATTCCATTCAGTAATATATCATTCGTCGCCACTCTGTTCCATAACATTCCATTGAATTCTATTCCATTCCAATCCCCTCCACTCCATTCCATTCTAATCCACTGCATTCCATTCCATCCCATTCTTCAAAATTCCTCTCCATTCCATTCCATTCCATTCTGCTCCATTCCATTCCCTTACATTCCATTTCATTCCATTCCATTCCTATCCATTCCATTCCATTCCATTCCCTCCATTCCATTCGATTGCTCTCCATTCCATTCCATTACTCTCCTTTCCATTCCATTCCATTCCATTCCTCTCCATTACTTTCTATTCCTCTCCATTCCATTCCATTCCTCTGCATTCCATTCAATTCCTCTCCATTCCATTCTTCTCCATTCCATTGCTTTCCATTCCTCTCCATTCCATTCTTCTCCATTCCATTGCTTTCCATTCCTCTTTATTGCATTCCAATCCTCTGAATTCCATTTCATTCGTTTCTATTCCATTCCATTCCATTCCTCTCCATTGTATTCCATTCCATGCCTCTTCTTTTCATTTTATTATTTTCCATTCCATTATATTTCTTTCCATTATTTCCAGTTCCCTACATTCCATTCCATTCCATTCCATAACTCTCCATTCCATATCTCTCCATTTTTTACACTCCTCTCCATTCCTGTTCTTTCCACTCTAGTCCGTTGCATTCCTATCCCTTTCATTCCACTCCATTCCACTCACCTCCCTTCCATTCTTTCTTATTCCGTATATTTTATTCCATTCCCTTCCAATCCAATCCATTCAACCTTATTCCATTCCTCTGCATTCCATTTCTCTATATTCCTCTCGATTTCCTTCCTTTTCATTCCATTCCTTTCCTCTCCATTCCATTCCATTCCATTCCATTATTCTCCATTCCATTCCCTTCTATTCCACACCATTCCATTTCATCCCTATCCATTCCATTCCTTTCCATTCCATTTTTCTCCATCTTTTTCCTCTGCAATCCATTTCATTCCATTCGTCTCCATTGTGTTCATGTCCATTTCTTTCTTTTCATTTCCATGCCAATCCTTTCCATTCCATTCCTATCCATTCCATTCCATTCCATACCAGTCCTCGCCATTCTATTTCATTCTATTCCATTCCATTCCATTCCTCTCTATTCATTTCCATTCCGTTCCATTTCCTTCCATACCTCTCCAAATTTTTTCATTCCATTCCATTCAATAATATACCATTCGTTGCCACTATGTTCCATAACATTCCATTCAATTCCATTCCATGCCCCTCCCCTCCACTCCATTAAATTCTAATCCATTGCATTCCATTCCATCCCATACCTCAGAAATCCTCTCCATTCCATTCCATTCCCTTCCGTTCCATTCCGTTCCATTCCATTCCCTTGCAATCCATTTCATTCTATTCCATTCCAATCCATTCCATTCTATTCCATTCCCCTCCATTCCATTCCTTTCCTCTCCATTCCATTCTATTTCATTTCGACCCTTTCCTTTCCATTCTAATTCGTTCCTCTCCATTCCATTCTTTTCCATTTCATACTTTCCCATTCCATTCCACTAGATTCCATTCCATTCCCCTCCATTCAGCTCTATTCAATTCCATTCCATTCCAATCCATTCCACTCCATTTCATTCCTCTCCATTCCATTCCTCTCAATTCCTCTCCATTCCATTCCATTCCATTCCATTCCATTCCTCTCCATTCCTCTTCATTCCATTCCTCTCCATTCCTCTATATTCCATTACATTACAATTCATTACACTCCTTTCCGTTCCTCTCCATTCCATTGTAATCCATTACACTCCATTCCATACCTCTCCTTTCCATTCCTATCAATTTCTCTCCATTCCATTCCATTCCATTCCATTCCATTCCATTCTTCTCCAATCCTCTCCATTCCATTCCTCTCCATTCTTCTATATTCCGTTCCATTACAATCCATTACACTCCTTTCCATTCCTCTCCATTCCTTTCCTCTTAATTCCATTCCAGTCCATTGCATTCCTTTCCACTCCACTCCATTCCATTCCACTCTTTTGCTATCCATTCCATTCCTATCCATTCTCATAAATTCCATTCCTCTCCATTTGTGTATATTCCATTCCATTCCATTCCAATACTTCTCTGTTCCATTTCATTCCCATCCATTCCACTCCATTCTTCTGAGTTTATCTCCATCCCATTCCATTCTATTCCATTCTTTTCCTCTCCCTTACATTCTATTTCATTCCGACCTATTACATTCCATTCTAATCCATTCCTCTCTATTCCATTCCTTTCCATTCCATACTTTTCCATTCTGTTCTATTCCATTCCACTAGATTCCATTCCATTCCTCTCCATTCTGCTCTATTACTTTCCAATCCATTCCAATCCATTCCACTCCATTTCATTCCTCTCCATTCCATTCCTCTCAATTGCTCTCCATTCCATTACATTCCAATCCATTCCATTCTTCTCCAATCCTCTCCATTCCATTCCTCTCCATTCCTCTATATTCCATTACATTACAATCCATTACACTCCTTCCGTTCCTCTCCATTCCATTCCTGTCAATTTTACCCAAATCCTTTCCATTCCCTTCCATTCCTTCCCCTCCTTTCCATTCTATTCCATTCTCATCCATTCAATTTCATTCTAATCCATTCCATTCCATTCCAATCCTCTCAATTCCATTCCATTCCAATCCTCTCCATTCCATTCCATTCCTCTCCTTTCCATTACTTTCCATCCCATTCCATTTCTCTCCATTCCATTCCATTCCTCTTCTTTCCATTCCTCTCCCTTATATACCATTCCATTCCTTTCCATTCCTTTTCATTCCTTTCCATTCCATTCTATTCGATTCCATTCAATTCCTCTCCATTCCATTTCATTCCTTTCCATTCCTTTCCTTTTCATTTCCTTCCATTCCATAACACTCCATTCCATTTCTTTTCTTTCCATTCCTCTCCATTCCTTTCTATTCCATTTGATCCCGGTCCTCTCCATTCCATTCCATTCCATTATTCTCCATTCCATCCCCTTCCGTTCCACACCATTCCATTCCATACCATTTCATTAAATTCCATTCCATTCCTATTTATTCCATTCCATTCCATTTTTCTCCATATTTTTTCCTCTGCAATCAATTTCATTCCGTTCACCTTCCTTCTGTTCCATTCCATTCCTTTCCTTTCATTTCCATGCCAATCCTTTTCATTCCATTCCTATCCATTCCATTCCATACCAGTCCTCGCCATTGCATTCCATTCCATTCCTCTCCATTCATTTCCATTCCTGTCCATTTCATTCCATACCTCTCCAAATCTTTCCATTCCATTCCATTCAATAGTATACCATTCTTCACCACTCTGTTCCATAACATTCCATTCCATTGCATTCCATTCCATTCCCCTCCACTCCATTCCATTCTAATCCCTGCATTCCATTCCATCCCATTCCTCAGAATTCCTCTCTATTCCATTCTATTTCCTTCCATTCCATTCCGTTCCATTCCATTCCCTTGCAATCCATTTCATTCTATACCATTCCTATCCAATCCATTCCATTCCATTCCCCTCCATTCCTTTCCATTCCTCTCCATTCCATTCCATTACTCTCCTTTCCATTCAATTCCATTCCTTTTATTCCATTCCTCTCCATTGCATTTTATTCCTGTCCATTCCATTCCATTCCATTCCTCTCCATTCCATTCTTCTCCGTTCCATTGCTTTCTATTCCTCTCCATTCCCTTCCTTTCCTTTAAATTCCATTTCATTCCTTTCTATTCCATTCCATTCCTCTCCATTGCATTCCATTCCATCCCTCTTCATTCCCTTCCATTTCTTTACATTATTTCCAGTTCCCTACATTCCATTTCATCCCATTCCACTCCTCTCCATTCCATATCTTTTCCATTATAGTACACTCTGCTCCATTCCTTTCCTCTCCACTCCAGTCCACTACATTCCTCTCCCTCCATTCTACCACATTCCATTCCTCTCCATCCCATTCTTTATTCCCTATATTTTATTCCATTCCCTTCCAATCCATTCCATTCCACTCCATTCCATTCCTCTGCATTTCATTCCTCTGAATTCTTCCCCTTTCCCTTCCTGTTTATTCCATTCCATTCCCATCCATTTCATTCCATTCCATTCCTTTCATTTCCATTCCATTGTATTCCTCTCCTTTCCTTTCCATTCAATTCCATTCCATTGCCTTCCTCTCTATTCCATTACATTCAATTCCTCTCCATTTCATGACATTCCATTCCATTCCTCGCCTTTCCATTCCATTCCATTCCATTCCTTTCCACTAATCTCCATTCCATTCCATTCCATTCCATTCCTCACCATTCTATTCCATTCCATTCTTATCCATTCCATTCTATTCCACTCCATTCCTTTTCTCTGCAACCCCTCCCTTTCCTCTCCATTCCATGTCTTTCCATTCTGTTGCATTCCATTCCATTCCAATCCTTCCATTCCATTTTATTCCATTCCAATCCTCTCCAATGCATTCCTTTCCAAGCAATTCATTTTGGCGCCTTTCCGTTCCATTCTATACCATTCCATTCCTTTCAACTCCACTTCATTCCATTCCACTCTATTGCTATCCATTCCATTCCTATCCATTCTGCTAAATTCCATTCCTCTCCATTTCTGTATATTCCATTCCATTCCAATATTCCTCCATTTCATTTCACTCCCATTCATTCCTCTCCATTCCATTCCTCTGAATTCCTCTCCATTCCATTCCATTCTTTTCCTCTCCATTACATTCTAATTCATTCCGACCTATTCCATTCCATTCTAATCTATTCCTCTCCATTCCATTCCTTTCCATTCCATACTTTTCCATTCTATTCCATTCCATTCTACTAGATTCCATTCCATTCTTCTACATTCTGCTTCATTACTTTCCATTCCATTCCAATCAATTCCATGCCATTTATTCCTTTCCATTCAATTCCTCTCAATTGCTCTCCATTCCATTACATTCCAATTCATTCCATTCTTCTCCAATCCTCTCCATTCCATTCCTCTCCATTCCTCTATATTCCACTACATTATAATCAATTACACTCCTTCCGTTCCTCTCCATTCCATTTCTGTCAATTTTACCACAATCCATTCCATTCCATTCCATCCCTTTCCCCTCCATTCCATTCTATTCCATTCCCATCCATTCAATTTCATACTAATCCATTACATTCCATTCCAATCCTCTCCATTTCATTCCATTCGAATCCTCTCCATTCCATTCCATTCCAATCCTTTCCTTTCCATCCCATTCCATTTCTCTCCATTCCATTCTATTCCATTCCTTTCCATTCCTCTCCACTTTATACCATTCCATTCCTCTCCATTCCATTTCATTGCTTTCCATTCCATTCTGTTTGATTCCATTCCATTCCTCTCCATTCCATTCCATTTTTTCCATTACATTCTGTTTCATTTCCTTCCATTCCATAACACTCCATTCCATTTTATTTCTTTCCCATCCTCTCCATTCTTTTCTATTCCATTCAATTCCGTTCCTCTCCATTCCATTCCATTCCATTATTATCCCTTCTATCCCCTTCGGTTCCACACTATTCCATTACATTTCATTTCATTAAATTCCATTCCATCCCTATTCATTCCATTCAATTCCATTTTTCTCCATTTTTTCCTCTGCAATCCATTTCATTCCGTTCGCTTCCATTCTGTTCCATTCCATTCCTTTCCTTTCATTCCCATGCCAATACTTTCCATTTCATTCCCATCCATTTCATTCCATTCCATTCCATACCAGTCCTCGCCATTCCATTCCATTCCATTCCTCTCCATTCATTTCCATTCCGGTCCATTTAATAACATACCTCTCCAAATCTTTCCATTCCACTCCATTCAATAATATACCATTCGTCTCAACTCTGTTCCATAAAATTCCATTCAATTCCATTCCTTTCCATTCCCCTCCAATCCATTCCATTCTACTCCATAGCATTCCATTCCATTCCTCAGAGTTCCTCTCCATTCCATTCCATTCTCTTCCATTCCATTCCGTTCGATTCCATTCCCTAGCAATCTATTTCATTCTATTCCATTCTTATTCCATTCCATTTCATTCCATTACCCTCCATTCCTTTTCATTCCTTTCCATTCCATTCTATTCCTCTTCATTCCATTCCATTTCTCTCCATTCCATTCCATTCAATTCCTCTCCTTTCTATTCTTCTCCATTCCATTGCTTTCCATTCCTCTCCTTTGCATTTCATTCCTCTGTATTCCATTTCATTCGTTTCTATTACATTGTATTCCATTCCTCTCCATTGCATTCCATTCCATGCCTCTTCATTTCATTTTATTCTTTTCCATTCCATTACATTTCTTTCCATTATTTCCAGTTCCCTACATTCCATTCCATTCCATTTCATACCTCTCCATTCCATATCTTTCCATTTTTTACACTCCTCTCCATTCTTTTTCTCTCCACTCCAGTCCATTACATTCCTATCCCTTCCTTTCCACTCCATTCCATTCCTCTCCATCCCATTCTTCCTTATTCCTTATATTTTATTCCATTCCCTTCCAATACATTCCATTCCACTTTATTCCATTTCTCTGCATTCCATTCTTCTGAATTGCTCTCCATTCCATCCTTTTCTTTCCATTCCTTTCCTCTCCATTCCATTCCATTCCATTGTATTCCTGTCCTTTCCATTCCATTCCATTCTATTGCATTCCTCTCTATTCCATTACATTCAATTCCTTTCCATTCCATGACATTCCATTCCATTCCATTCCTTGCCTTCCTATTTCATTCCATTCCGTTCCTTTCCATTCATCTCCATTGCATTCCATTCCATTCTTATCAATTCCATTCTTTTCCACTCCATTTCATTTCTCTGCAATCCATTCCTTTCCTCTCCATTCCATATCTTTACATTCTGTTGCATTCCATACCATTCCCTTCCTTCCATTCTTTTTTATTCCATTCCATTCCTCTCCAATGCATTCCATTCCAATCAATTCAACACATCGCCTATTCGTTCCATTCCATTCCATTCCATTCCTTTCCACTCCACTCCATTCCATTCCACCCCTTTGCTATCCATTCCATTCCACTCCATTCCTCTGTATTCCATTCCTCTCCTTTCCTGGATATTCCATTCCATTCCTTTCCATTCCAATGCTTCTCCATTCCATTCCACTCCCATCCATTCCTCTCCATTCCATTCCTCTGAATTCCTCTCCATTCCATTCCATTCCTTTCCTCTCCATTCCATTCTATTTCATTTCGACCCTTTCCATTCCATTCTAATTCATTCCTCTCCATTCCATTCTTTTCCATTCCATACTTTCCCATTCCATTCCACTAGATTCCATTCCATTCTCCTCCATTCTGCTCTATTCAATTCCATTCCATTCCAATCCATTCCACTGCATTTCATTCCTCTCCATTCCATTCCTCTCAATTCCTCTCCATTCCATTCCATTCTATTCCTATCCATTCCTCTATATTCCATTACATTACAATTCATTACACTCCTTTCCTTTCCTCTCCATTCCATTCTAATCCATTCCACTCCAGTCCATTCCTCTCCTTTCCATTTCTCTCAATTTCTCTCCATTCCATTCCATTCCATTCAATTCCATTCTTCTCCAATCCTCTCCATTCCATTCCTCTCCATTCTTATATATTCCGTTCCATTACAATCCATTACACTCCTTTCCATTCCTCTCCATTCCTTTCCTCTTAATTCCATTCCATTCCATTCCATTCCTTTCCACTCCACTCCATTCCATTCCACTCTTTTGCTATCCATTCCATTCCTATCCATTTCCCTAAATTCCTGTGTATTGCATTCCATTCCCTTCCAATAATTCTCCATTCAGTTCCACTCCCATCCATTCCTCTCCATTCCATTCCTCTGAATTTCTCTCGATTCCATTCCATTCTTTTCCTCTCTATTACATTCTATTTCATTCTGACCTATTACATTCCATTCTAATCCATTCCTCTCCATTCCATTCCTTTCCATTCCATACTTTTCCATTCTATTCCATTCCATTCCACTTGATTCCATTCCATTCCTCTCCATTCTGCTCTATTTATTTCCATTCCATTCCAATCCATTCCACTCCATTTCATTACTCTCCATTCCATTCCTCTCAATTGTTCTCCATTCCATTCCATTCCAATCCGTTCCACTCTTCTACAATCCTCTCCATTTCATTCCTCTCCTTTCCTTTACATTACATTACAATCCATTACACTCCTTCCATTCCTCTCTATTCCATTCCTGTCAATTTTTCCCCAATCCATTCCATTCCATTCCATTGCATTCCATTCCATCCCTTTCCCCTCCATTCTTTCTATTCCATTCCCATCCATTCAATTTCATTCAAATCCATTCCATTCCATTCCAATCCACTCCCTTCCATTCCATTCCAATCCTCTCCATTCCATTCCATTCCTCTCCTTTCCATTCCTTTCCATCCCGTTCCATTTCTCTCTATTCCATTCCATTCCTTTCCTTTCCATTCCTCTCCCTTATATACCATTCCTTTCCTCTCCATTCCATTTCATTGATTTCCGTTCCATTCTGTTCAGTTCCATTCCATTCCTCTCCATTCCTTTCCATTCCTTTCCATTCCATTCCATTTCATTTCCTTCCATTCCCTAACACTCCATTCCATTTCATTTTTTTCCATTCCTCCCCATTCCTTTCTATTCCATTCAATCCCTTTCCTCTCCATTCCATTCCATTCCATTATTCTCCATTCCATCCCCTTCTGTTCCACACCATTCCATTTCATTCCATTTCATTAAATTCCTTTCCATTCCTATTCATTCCATTCCATTCCATTATTCTCCATTTTTTCCCTCTGCAATCCATTTCATTCCGTTCGCCTCCATTCTGTTCCATTCCATTCCTTTCCTTTCATTTCCATGCCAATCATTTCCATTCCATTCCTGTCCATTCCATTCCATACTGATTCTCGCCATTCCATTCCATTCCATTCCTCTTCATTCATTTCCATTCCTGTCCATTTCATTCCATTCCTCTCCAAATGTTTCCATTCCGTTCCATTCAATAATATACCATTCGTCACCACTCTGTTCCGTAACATTCCATTCAATTCCATTCCATCCCATTCCCCTCCACTCCATTCCATTCTAATCCATTGCATTTCATTCCATCCCATTCCTCAGAATTACTCTCCATTTCATTCCATTCCCTTCCATTCCTTTCCGTTCCATTCCATTCCCTTGCAATCCATTTCATTCTAGTCCATTCCTATCCATTCCATTCCATTCCTTTCCCCTCCATTCCTTTCTATTCCTCTCCATTCCATTCCATTACTGTCCTTTCCATTCAATTCCATTCCATTCTACTCCTCTCCATTGCATTCTATTCCTATTCCATTTTTTTCCATTCCTCTCCATTCCATTCCATTCAATTCCTCTCCATTCCATTCTTGTCCATTCCATTGCTATCCATTCTTCTCCATTGATGTCCATTCCTCTGAATTACATTTCATTCCTTTCTATTCCATTCAATTCCTCCCATTGCATTCGATTCCATTCCTCTTCAATTCATTTTATTCTTTTCCATTCCAGTACATTTCTTTCCATTATTTCCCATTCCCTACATTCCATTCCATACCTCTCCATTCCATATCTTTCCATTTTTAATGCTCCTCTCCATTCCTTTTCTCTCCACTCCAGTCCATTACATTCCTATCCCTTCCATTCCACTCCATTCCATTCCTCTTCATTCCATTCTTCCTTATATTTTATTCCACTCCCTTCCAATCCATTCCATTACACTCCATTCCATTCCTCTGCTTCCATTCCTCTGAATTCCTCTCCACTCCCTTCCTTTTCATTCCATTCTTTTCCAATCCATTCTTCTCCATTGCATTGTATTCCTCTCCTTTCCAGTCCATTCCATTCCATTGTATTCCTCTCTATTCCATTACATTCAATTCCTCTCCATTCCATGACATTCCATTCCATTCCATTCCTCACCTTTCTATTCCATTCCATTCCATTCCATTCCATTCTTCTCCATTGCATTGTATTCCTCTCCTTTCCATTCCATTCCATTGCATACGTCTCTATTCCATTACATTCAATTCCTCTCCATTCCATGACATTCCATTCCATTCCATTCTTATCCATTCCAATCTATTCCACTCCATTCCATTTGTCTGCAATCCATTCCTTACCTCTCCATTCTATCTCTTTCCTTTTTGTTGCATTCCATACCCTTCCCCTCCTTCCATTTCATTTTATTCCTTTACATTCCTCTCTAATTGCATTCCATTGCAATCAATTCAATTCATCGCCTTTCCATTCCATTCCATTCCTTTCCACTCCACTCCATTCCATTCCACTCTTTTGCTATCCATTCCATTCCTCTCCATTCCTCCAAATTCCATTCCTCTCCATTCCTGTATATTCCATTCGATTCAATTCCAATACTTCTCCATTCCATTCCCCTCCCATCCATTCCTCTCCACTGCATTCCTCAGAATTCCTCTGCATTCCATTCCTTTCCTTTCCTCTCCATTCCATTCTATTTCATTCCGATCCATTCCATTCCATTCTCATCCATTCCTCTCCATTCCATTCCACTCCATTCTTCTATATTCCATTCCATACTTTTCCATTCTATTCCATTCCATTTCACTAGATTCCATTCCATTCCTCTCCATTCTGCTCTATTCCATTCCATTCCATTCCAATCCATTAGACTCCATTCCATTCCTCTCCAGTTCATTCATCTCCATTCCATTCCCTTCCCATCCATTCCAATCTTCTCCCATCCTCTCCATTCCATTCCTCTCAATTCTACTCCATTCCATTCCATTTCATTCCATTCCATTCCAACACATTCCTTTCTCCTCCATTCCATTCTATTTCATTCCCATCCATTCAATTTCATTCTAATCCATTCCTCTCTATTACATTCCTCTCCATTGCATTCCATTCTAATCCTATCCATTACATTCTATTACTCTCCTTTCCGTTCCTTTCCATCCCATTCCATTTTTCTCCACTCTTTTCCATTCCTTTCCTTTCCATTCCTCTACCTTATATGCCATTCCATTCCTCTCCATTCCATTTCATTGCTTTCCATTCCATGCTATTCAATTCCATTCCATTCCTCTCCATTCCATTGCATTCCTTTCCATTCCATTCCATTCCGTTTTATTTCCTCCCATTCCATAACACTCCATTCCATTTCATTTCTTTCCATTCCTCTCCATTCCTTTCTATTCCATTCTATCCAGTTCCTCTCCATTCCATTCCATTCCATTCCATTCCATTATTTTCCATTCCATCACCTTCCATTCCACACCATTCCATTCCATGTCATTAATTTCCATTCCATCCCTATTCATTCCATTCCATTTCATTCCATTATTCTCTATTCTTTTCCTCTGCAATCCATTTTATTCCATCAGCCTCCATTCTGTTCCATTTCATTCCTTTCCTTTCATTTCCATGCCAATCCTTTCCATTCCATTCCATACCAGTCCTCGCCATTCTATTCCATTCCTCTCCATTCATTTCCATTCCGGTCCATTTCATTATATACTTCACCAAATCTTTCCATTCCATTCCATTCAATAATATACCATTCGTCGCCACTCTGTTCCATAACATTCCATTCGAATCCCCTCCACTCAATTCCATTCTAATCCACTGCATTCCATTCCATCCCATTCTTCAGAAATTCCTCTCCATTACATTCCATTCCCTTCCATTCCATTCCGCTCCATTCCATTCCCTTGCAATCCATTTCATTCCATTCCATTCCTATCCATTCCATTCCATTCCATTCCCCCCATTCCTTTCCATTCCTCTCCATTCCATTCCATTACTCTCCTTTCCATTCCATTCCATTCCTTTCCATTCCTCTCCATTCCATTCCATTCCATTCCAATCCTCTCCATTCCATTCCATTCAATTCCTCTCCATTCCATTGCTTTCCATTCCTCTCCATTGCATTCCAATCCTCTGAATTCCATTTCATTCGTTTCTATTCCATTCCATTCCATTCCTCTCCATTGCATTCCATTCCATGCCTCTTCATTTCATTTTATTCTTTTCCATTCCATTACATTTCTTTCCATTATTTCCAGTTCCCTACATTCCATTCCATTCCATTCCATTCCATACCTCTCCATTCCATCTCTTTTCATTTTTTACACACGTCTCCATTCCTTTTCTTTCCACTCCAGTCCATTACATTCCTATCCCTTTCATTCCACTCCGTTCCACTAATCTCCATTCCATTCTTCCTTATTCCGTATTTTTTATTCCATTCCCTTCCAATCCATTCCATTCAACATTATTCTATTCCTCTGCATTCCATTTCTCTATATTCCCCTCCTTTTCCTTCCTTTTCATCCCATTCCTTTCCTCTCCATTCCATTCCATTCCATTAGTCTACATTCCACACCATTCCATTTCATTACATTCCATTTCATCCCTATCCATTCCATTCCATTTTTCTCCATCTTTTTCCTCTGCAATCCATTTCATTCCATTCGCCTCCATTCTGGTCATGTCCATTCCTTTCCTTTCATTTACATGTCAATCCTTTCCATTCCATTCCTATCCATTCCATTCCATTCATACCAGTCCTCGCCATTCCATTTCTCTCCATTCATTTCCATTCCATTCCATATCCTTCCATATCTCTCCAAATTTTTTCATTCCATTCTATTCAATAATATACCATTTGTCGCCACTCTGTTCCATAACATACCATTCAATTCCATTCCCTTCCCCTACACTCCATTTAATTCTAACCCATTGCATTCCATTCCATCCCATTCCTCTGAATTTCTCTCCATTCCATTCCGTTCCCTTCCATTCCATTCCGTTCCATTCCATTCCCTTGCCATCCATTTCATTCTATTCCATTACTGTCCATTCCATTCCATTCAATTCCTTTCCACTCCACTCCATTCCATTCCATTCTTTTTTTATCCATTCCATTCCTATCCATTCCCCTAAATTCCATTCCTCTCCATTCCTGTATATTCCATTCCATTCCATTCCATTCCAATACTTGTCCGCTCCATTCCACTCCCATCCATTCTACTCCATTCCATTCCTCTGAATTCCTCTCCATTCCAATCCATTCCATTCTTTTCCTCTCCATTACATTCTATTTCATTCCGAACTATTACATTCCATTCTAATCCATTCCTCTACATTCCATTCCTTTCCATTCCATACTTTTCCATTCGTCTCCATTCTATTCCACTAGATTCCATTCCATTCCTCTCCATTCTGCTCTATTGCTTTCCATTCCATTCCAATTCATTCCACTCCATTTCATTCTCCTCCATTCCATTCCTCTCAATTGGTCTCCCTTCCATTACATTGCAATCCATTCCATTCTTCTCCATGCATCTCCATTCCATTCCTCTCCATTCCATTACTTTACTATCCATTACACTCCTTCCGTTCCTCTCCATTTCATTCCTGTCAATTTTACTCCAATCCATTCCATTCCATTCCTTTTCCCTCCTTTCCATTCTATTCCATTCCGATCCATTCAATTTCATTTTAATCCATTCCATTCCATTCCAATCCTCTCAATTCCATTCCATTCCAATCCTCTCCTTTCCATTCCTTTTCATCTCATTCCATTTCTCTCCATTCCATTCCATTCCTTTTCTTTCCATTCCTCTCCCCTATATACCATTCCATTCCTCTCCATTCCATTTCATTGCTTTCCATTCCATTCTATTCAATTCCATTCCATTCCTCTCCATTCCATTCCATTCCTTTTCCTTCCATTCCATTTCATTTCCTTCCATTCCATAACACTCCATTCCATTTCATTTCTTTCCATTTTTCTCCATTCCTTTCTATTCCATTTGATCCCGTTCCTCTCCATTCCATTCCATTTCATTATTGTCCATTCCATCCCTTTTCGTTCCACACCATTCCATTCCATTTCATTACATTAAATTATATTCCATCACTATTCATTCCATTCCATTCCATTTTCTCCATATTTTTCCTCTGCAATCCATTTCATTCCGTTCACCTTCATTCTGTTCCATTCCCTTCCTTTCCTTTCATTTCCATGCCAATCCTTTCCATTCCATTCCTATCCATTCCATTCCATTCCATACCAATCTTCGCCATTCCATTCCATTCCATTCGTCTTCATTCATTTCCATTCCGGTCTATATCATTCCATACCTCTCCATATCTTTCCATTCCGTTCCATTCAATAATATACCATTCGTCGCTACTCTGTTCCATAACATTCCATTGAATTCCATTCCATTCCATTCCCCTCCACTCCATTCCATTCTAATCCTTTGCATTCCATTCCATCCCATTCCTCAGAATTCCTCTCCATTCCATTCTATTCCCTTTCATTCCATTCCATTCCATTCCCTTGCAATCCATTTCATTCTATTCCATTCCATTCCCCTCCATTCGTTTCCATTCCTCTCCATTCCATTTCATTACCCTCCTTTCCATTCAATTCCATTCCTTCCTTTCCATTCCTCTCCATTGCATTCTATTCCTGTCCATTCCATTCCATTCCACTCCATTCCTCTCCATTTCATTCCATTCAATTCCTCTCCATTCCATTCTTCTCCATTCCATTGCTTTCTATTCCTCTCCATTCCCTTCCTTTCCTTTGAATTCCATTTGCTTCCTTTCTATTCCATTCCATTCCTCTCCATTGCATGACATTCCATCCCTCTTCATTCCATTTTATTCCTTTTCATTCCATTCCATTTCTTTCCATTATATCCAGTTCCCTACATTCCATTCCATCCCATTCCACTCCTCTCCATTCCATATCTTTCCATTATATTACACTCTACTCCATTTCTTTCCTCTCCACTCCAGTACAGTACATTCCTCTCCCTTCCATTCTACCCCATTCTATTCCTCTCTATCCCATTCTTTATTCCCTATATTTTATTCCATTCCCTTCCAATCCACTCCATTCCACTCCATTCCATTCTTCTGCATTGCATTCCTCTGAATGCCTCCCCATTCCCTTCCTTTTCATTCCATTTCATTTCTATCCATTCCATTCCTTTCCTTTCCATTCCATTGTATTCCTCTCCTTTCCATTCCATTCCATTCCCTTCCATTCCATTCCATTCCACTCTATTCCATTCCATTCAATTCCTCTTCATTCCATTCCATTCTTCGCCATACCATCCATTCCTTTCCTTTCCACTCATCTCCATTCCATTCCATTCCATTCCTCACCATTTCTTTCCATTCCATTCTTATCCAATCCTTTCTATTCCGCTCCATTCCATTTCTCTGCAAGCCATTCCATTCCTCTCCATTCCATATCTTGCCATTCTGATGCATTCCATACCATTCCTCTCCTTCAATTTCATTTTATTCCATTCCATTCCTCTAAAATTCATTCCATTCAAATCAATTCAATTCGTCACCTTTCTGTTCCATTCCATTCCATTGCTTCCCACTCCACTCCATTCCATTCCACTCCTTTTCTATCCATTCCATTCCTCTATATTCCATTCCTCTCCTTTCCTGTATATTCCTTTCCATTCCATTTCAATCCTATCCATTCCATTCCACTTCCATTCATTCCACTCCATTCCATTTTTCTGTATTCCTCTCCATTCCATTCCATTCTTTTCCTCTCCATTCCATTCTATTCCATCTGACCCATTCAGTTCCATTCTAATCCATTCCTCTCCATTCCATTCCTTTCCATTCCATACTTTTCCATTCTATTCCATTCCATTCCACTAGATTCCCTTCCATTCCTCTCCACTCCATTCCTTTTAATTCCACTCCATTCCATTCCATTGCATTCCAACACTACATTCCTTTCCCATCCATTCCATTCTATTCCATTCCTATCCATTCAATTTCATCTAATCCATTTCTCTCTATTACATTCCTCTCCATTGCATTCCATTCATTCCTCCTCATTCCATTCCATTCCTCTCCTTTCCATTCACTTCCATTGCATTCCATTACTCTCCATTCCATTCCATTCCTTTCCTTTCCATTCCTCTCTCTTATATACCATTCCAACCCTCTCCATTTCATTACTTTGCTCTCCATTCCATTCTATTCGATTCCGTTCCATTCCTCTCCATTCTATTCCTTTCCATTCCATTCCATTCCTTTTCATTTCCTTCCATTCCATTCCTCTCCATTCCATTTCATTTCTTTCCATCCCACTCCATTCCATTCTATTCCATTCAATCCCGTTCCTCTCCATTCCATTCCATTCGATTATTCTCCATTCCATCCCCTTCCGTTCCACACAATTTCAGTTCATTCTATTTCATTTCATTCCTTCCCATCCCTATTCATTCCATTCCATTCCATTTCATTTCTCTCCATTTTTTTCTCTGCAATCCATTTCATTCCATTCCTCTCCATTCTGTTTCATTCCATTCCTTTCCATTCATTTCCATGCCAATTCTTTCCATTCCATTCCTCTCTATTTCATTTCATTCAATACTAGTCCTAGCTTTTCAATTCCATTCGATTCCATTCCTCTTAATTCATTTCCATTCTATTCCATTTCATTCCATACCTCTCCAATCCTTTCCATTCCATTTCATTCAATTCTATTCCATTTGTCGCCACTCTGCTCCATAATATTACATTCAATTCCATTCCATTCCATTCCCCTCCCCTCCATTCCTTTCTTCTCCATTGCAATTCATTACATCCCATTCCTCAGAATTCCTTTCCATTCCATTCCAGTACCTTCCATTCCATTCCATTCTCTTCCATTCCCTTGCAATCCATTGCATTCTATTCCATTCCTATCCATTCCATTCCACTCCATTCCCCTCCATTCCATTTCATTCCTCTCCATTCCATTCCATTACTCTCCTTTCTATTGAAATCCATTTCATTCCATTCCATTCCTCTCCATTCCATTCCATTCAATTCCTCTCCATTCCGTTCCATTCAATTCCTCTCCATTTCTTTCCATTATATCCCATTTCATGCCATTCCACCCATTCATTCCATTTCATTCCATTTCTCTCTATTACATTCCATTTCTCATCATTCAGTTCCGTTCCATTTCATTCTATTCTTTCCATTCCTCTCCATTCCATTCCATTCTATTCCATTCCACTCCTCTCCTTTCCATTTCATTCCATTCCATTCCATTCCTCTCCATTCCATTGCTTTCTATTTGTCTCCATTCCGTTCCTCTGAATTCCATTTCTTTCATTTCTTTTGCATTCCATTACTCTCCATTGCATTCCATTCCTTTCCTCTTCATTCCATTTCGTTCCATTCCATTCCATTCCATTTCATTCCATTCTTTCCATTCCTCTCCATTGAATTCCTCTCCATTCCATTCCATTCCATTCCATTTCTCTCCATTCCATTAGTTTCCATTACATTTCACTCCATTCCATTCCCCTGCATTCCATTCCTCTGATTTCCTCTCTATTCCCTTCCATTCCATTCTAATTTCCTCTCCTTTCCATTCCCCTCCATTCCTTTCCTTTCCATTCTATTCTTCTCTTTTACATTCCATTCCATTCCATTCCAATCCATTCAATTCAATTCCTATCCATTCCATTCCATTCCATTTCTCGCCATTCCAATCTATTCATTCCATTTCATTCCATTTCTCTCCATTCCAACCATTTCCCATCATGCCGTTCCATTACATTCCATTCCATACCATTCTTTCCATTCCTCTGCATTCCATTCCATTCTATTCCATTCCTTTCCTCTCCATTCCATTCCATCCATTAAATTACATTCCTCTCCATTTCATTCTTCTCCATTCCTTTGCTTTCCATTCCTCTCCATTCCTCTGAATTCCATTTCATTCCTTTGTGTTCCATTCCATTCCTCTCCATTGCATCCATTCCATTCCTCTTTATTCCGTTTTATTATTTTCCATTCCATTCCATTTCTTTCCATTATTTCCAGTTTCCTACATTCCATTCAATTCCATTCCAAACCTCTCCATTCCATATATTTCCATTTTATTACACTCCTCTCCATTCCTTTTCTCTCCACTACAGTCCATGACATTCCTATCCCTACCTCTCAATCCATTCCATTCCTCTCCATTCCATTCCTCTCAATTCCTCTCCATACCTTTACATTCCAATCCATTCCATTCTTCTCCAATCCTCTCCATTGCATTCCTCTCCATTCCTCTATAATCCATTACATTACACTCCATTACACACCCTTCCATTCTTCTCCATTCCATTCCCCCAATTCTACTCCGTTCCATTCCATTCCTTTCCCTTATATACCATTCCATTTCTCTCCATTCCACTCCATTCCATTATTCTCCATTCCATCCCCTTCCTTTCCACACCATTCCATTTCATTCCATTTAATTAAATTCCATTCCATCCCTAACCCTTCATTTCCATTTCATTCCATTTTTCTCCATTTTTTCCTCTGCAATCCATTTCATTCCATTCGCCTCCATTCTGTTCTATTCCATTCCTTTCCTTTCATTTCTATGCCAATCCTTTCCATTCCATTCCTATCCATTCCATTCCATAGCAGTCCTCGCCATTCCATTCCATTCCTTTCCTTTCTTTTCCAATGCGTTCCATTTCATTCCATACCTCTCCAAATCTTTCCATTCCATTCCATTCAATAATATACCATTCGTTGCCACTCTGTTCCATAACATTCCATTCCATTCCATTCCATTCCTTTCCCCTCAACTCCATTTCATTAAAATCCATTGCATTCCATTCCATCCCATTCATCAGAATTCCTCTCCATTCCATTCCATTCCCTTCTATTCCATTCCGTTCCATTCCATTTCCTTGCAATCCATTTCATTCTATTCCATTCCAATCCATTCCATTCCCCTCCATTCCATTCCTCTCCATTCCATTCCTTTACTCCTCTTTCCATTCCATTCCATTCTATTCCTCTCCATTCCTTCCATTCCTCACCATTCCATTCTTATCCATTCCTTTGTATTCCACTCCATTCCATTTCTCTGCAATCCATTCCATTCCTCTCCATTCCATGTCTTTCCATTCTGTCGCATTCCATACCATCCCTCTCCTTCCATTTCATTTTATGCTTTTCCATTCCTCTCCAATGCATTCCATTCAAATCATTACAATTCGTCGCCTTTCTGTTCCATACCATTCCGTTCTATTCCATTCCTTTCCACTCCACTCCATTCCATTCCACTCTTTTCCTCTCCATTCCATTCCATTCCATTCCTTTCATTCTATTGTATTCCTCTCCTTCCTTTCCATTCCATTCCATTCCATTATATTCCTCTCTATTCCATTAAATTCAATTCCTCTCCATTGCATTCCTTGCCATTCCATTCCATTCCTATCAATTCCTCACAATTCCATTTCATTCTTATGCATTCCATTCTATTCCACTCCATTCCATTTCTCTGCATCCATTCCATTCCTCTCCATTCCATGTCTTTCCATTCTGTTGCATTCCATACCATTCCTCTCCTTCCATTCCATTTCATTCCATTCCATTCCTCTCCAATGCATTTCATTCCAATCAATTCAATTCCTCGCCTTTCCATTCCATTCCATTCTTTCCTTTCCACTCCACTCTATTCCACTCCTTTGCTATCCATTCCATTCCTCTCCATTCCTCTAAATTCCATTCCTCTCCTTTTCTATATATTCCATTCCATTCCATTCCTTTCCATTCCATCCCACTCCCATCCATTTCTCTCCATTTCATTCCTCTGAATTCCTCTGCATTCCATTCCATTCCTTTCCTCTCCATTCCATTCTATTCCATCCGACCCTTCCATTGCATTCTAATCCATTCTTCTCCATACCATTCCTTTCCATTCCATATTTTCTATACTATTCCACTCCATTCCACTAGATTCCATTCCATATCTCTCCATTCCATTCCTCTCAATTCCTCTCCATTCCATTACATTCCAATCCATTCCATTCTTCTCCAATCCTCTCCATTCCATTCCTCTCCTTTCCTCTATATTACATTACATTACAATCCATTGCACTCCTTTCCGTTCCTCTCCATTCCATTCCTCTCAATTCTACTCCATTCAATTCCATTCCATTCCATTCCATTCCTTTCCCCTCCATTCCATTCTATTCCATTCCCATCCATTCAATATCATTCTAATCCATTCCTCTCTATAAAATTCCTCTCCATTGCATTCCATCCATTCCTTTCCATTCAATTCAATTCCTATCCTTTCCATTCCTTTCCATCCCATTCCATTTCTCTCCATTCCATTCCATTCCTTTCCTATCCATTCCTCTCTCTTATATACCATTCCAAATCGCTCATTCTGTTCCATTGCTTTCCATTCCATTCCTCTCCATTCCATTCCTTTCCTTTCCATTCCATTCCATTTCATTTCCTTCCATTCCATTCCTCTCCATTCCATTTCATTTCATTCCATTCCTCCCCATTCCATTCCTCTCCATTCCATTTCATTTCATTCCATTCCTCCCCATTCCATTCTATTCCATTCAATCCCGTTCCTCTCCATTCCATTCCATTCGATTATTTTCCATTTCATGCCCTTCCGTTCCACACAATTTCAGTCCATTCCTTTCCATCCCTACCCATTCCATTCCATTCCATTTTTTCCCTCTGCAATCCATTTCATTCCATTCCCCTCCATTCTGTTCCATTCCATTTCTTTCCATTCTTTTTCATGCAAATCCTTTCCATTCCATTTCTGTCCATTCCATTCCATTCCACACCTGTCCTCTCCATTCCATTCATTCCATTCCATTCCTCTCCATTCATTTCCATTCCGTTCCATACCTCTCAAATCCTTTCCATTCCATTTCATTCAATTCTATTACAATCGTCGCCACTCTGTTCCATAACATTCCATTGATTTCCATTCAATTTCATTCCATTCCATTCCTCTCCATTCCATTCTTTTCCATTCCATTGCTTTCTATTCCTCTCCAATCCATTCCATTCCTTTGAATTCCATTTCATTCCTTTCTATGCCATTCCATTCCTCTTCATTGCATTTCATTCCATTCCTCTTCATTCCATTTTATTTCTTTCCATTCCATTCCATTTCTTTCCATTATTTCCAGTTCCCTACATCCCATCCCATTCCATTCCATATCTTTCCATTATATTACACTGGTCTCCAGTCCACTACATTCCTCTCCCTTCCATTCCACTCCATTCCATTGCTCTCCATTCAATTCTTTATTCCCTATATTTTATTCCATTCCCTTCCAGTACATCCCATTCCACTTCATCCCATTCCTCTGAATTCCATTCCTCTGAATTCCTCCCCATTCTTTTCCTTTTCATTCCATTCTTTTCCTCTCCATTCCATTCCATTCCTTTGCATTCTATTTTAATCCTCTCCTTTCCATTCCATTCCGTTCCATTCCATTTATTCCTCTCTATTCCATTACATTCATTTCCTCTCCATTCCATTCCATTCCATTCCTCGCCATTGCATTCCATTCCATTCTATTCCTATCCATTCCTCTCCATTCCATTCCATTCCTCACCATTCCATTCCATTCTTATGCATTCCATTCTATTCCACTCCATTCCACTTCTCTGCAATCCATTCCATTTCTCTCCATTCCATTTCTTTCCATTCTGTTGCATTCCATACCATTCCTCTCCTTCCATTCCATTTTATTCCATTCCAATCCTCTCCAATGTATTCCATTCCAATCAATTCAATTCGTCGCCTTTCCGTTCCATTCCATTCCATTCCTTTCCACTACACTCCATTCCACTCCTTTGCTATCCATTCCATTCGTCTACATTCCTCTAACTTCAATTGTCTGCATTCCTGTATATTCCATTCCATTCCATTCCTTTCCATTCCATCCCACTCCATTCCATTCCTCTCCGTTCCATTTCTCTGAATTCCTCTCCATTCAATTCCATTCCTTTCCTCTCCATTCCATCTATTCCATCCGACCCCACGCATTACATTCTAATCCATTCCTCTCCATTCCATTACTTTCCATTCCATACTTTTTCATTCTATTCCATTCCATTCCACTAGATTCCATTCCATTCCTCTCAATTCTTCTCCATTCCATTAAGTTCCAATCCATTCCATACTTTTCCAATCCTCTCCATTCCATTCCTCTCCATTACTCTATATTCCATTACATTACAATCCATTAAACTCCTTTCCATTCCTCTCCATTCCATTCCTCTGAATTCCCCTCATTCCATTCCATTCCATTCCATTCCATTCCTTTCCCCTCCTTTCCATTCTATTCCATTCCTATCCATTCAATTTCATTCTAATCCATTCCTCTCTATTACATTCCTCTCTATTGCATTCCATTCATTCCTCTCCATTCAATTCCATTCCTCTCTTTTCCAATCCCTTCAATCCCATTTCATTTTTCTCCATTCCATTACATTCCTTTCTTTTCCATTCCTCTTTATCATATACCATTCCAAACCTCTCCATTCCATTCCATTGCTTTCCATTCCATTCTATTCGATTCTATTCTAATTCTGTCCATTACATTCCATTCCTTTCCGTTACATTTCATTTCATTTCCTTCCATTCCATTACTCTCAATTCCCTTCCATTTCATTCCATTCTTCTCATCTCCATTCCATTCTTGTCCTTTTTATTCCATTGTATTCCTCTCCTTTCCATTTCATTCCATTCCATTGATTTCCTCTGAATTCCTTTCCTTTCAATTCCTCTCCATTCCATTCCATTCCTTGCCATTCCATTACTTACCATTCCATTCCGTTCCATTTATCTTTATTCCATTCAATTCCTCTTTAATGCATTCCATTCTAATCCATTCTTTTCCTCACCTTTTCTTTCCATTCCATTCCATTCCTTTCCACTCCACTCCATTTCATTACACTGTTTTGCTATCCATTCCATACCTCTCCATTCCTCTAAATTCCATCCCTCTCCATTCCTGCATATTCCATTCCATTCCATTCCAATTCTTTCCATTCCATTCCACTCCCATCCATTCCTCTCCTTTCCTTTCCTCTCCATCCATTCCTCTCCATTCCATTCCATTCCTTTCCTGTCCATTCCATTCTATTTCATTCGACCCAGTATATTCCATTCTCATCCATTCCTCTCCATTCCATTCCTTTCCATTCCATACTTTTCCATTCTATTCCATTCCATTCCACTAGATTCCATTCCATTCCTCTTCATTCCATTCCTTTCAATTCCTCTCCATTCCTTTACATTCCAATCCTTTCCATACTTCTCCAATCCTCTCCATTCCTCTATATTTCATTACTTTACAATCCATTATACTCATTTCCATTCCTCTCCATTCCAATCCTCTCAATTCCAGTCCATTCCATTCCATTCCATTCCAATTCATTCCATTCCATTCCTTTCCCCTCCATTCCATTCTATTCCATTGCTATCCATTCAATTTCCATCTAATGCATTCCTGTCTATTACATTCCTCTCCATTACATTTCATTCATTCCTCTCCATTCCATCCCATCCTCTCCTTTCCATTCCCTTCCATCCCATTCCATTTATCTCCATTCCATTCCATTCCTTTCCTTTCCATTCCTCTCTCTTATATACCATTCCAAACCTCTCCATTCTATTCCTTTCCTTTGCTTTCCTTTCTATTCTATTCCATTCCATTCCTCTTCATTCCATTCCATTCCTTTCCATTCCATTCCATTTCATTTCCTTCCATTCCATTCCTCTCCATTCCAAGTCATTTCTTTCCATTCCTCTCCATTACATTCTATTTCATTCAATCCTGTTCCTGTCCATTACATTACATTAGATTATTTTCCATTCCATCCCCTTCCGTTTCACACAATTTCAGTCCATTCCATTTCATTCTATTCATTTCCTTCCCTATCCATTCCATTCCACTTCTTTCCATTTGTCTCCTTTTTTTTCTTCTGCAATCCATTTCATTCCATTCCCCTCAATTCTGTTCCATTCAATTCAATGCCAATCCTTTCCATTCCATTCCATTCCATTCCATACCAGTCCTTGACATTCCATTCCATTCCATTCCCTTCCTCTGCATTCATTTCCATTCCATTCCATTTCATTCCATACCTCTCCATTCCTCTCCATTCCATTTCATTCAATTATATTCCATCCGTCGCCACTCTGTTCCATAACATTCCATTCCATTCCATTCCATTCCATTCCATTCCCCTCCACTCCATTCCATTCCACTCCATTTCATTCCATTCCATCCCATTTCTCAGAATTCCTCTACATTCCATTCCGTTCCCTTCCATTTCTTTCCTTTCCATTCCATTCCCTTGCAATCCATTTCATTCTATACCATTCTTATCCATACCATTCCATACCCCTCCATTCCATTCCATTACTCTCCTTTGCATTCCTTTCCATTCCATTCCATTCTTCTCCATTCCATTCCAATCCTTTCCATTCCATTCCATTTCATTCCATTCCATTCCATTTCTCATCATTCCATTCCATTCAAATCCATTCCATTCCATTGTTTTCATTCCTCTAAATTCCATTGAATTCTATTCCTTTCCATTTCTCTCCATTTCATTCCTTTTCATTCCATTCCTCTCCATTCCATTTCTTACCTTTCCATTCTATTCCAATTCATTCTATTCTTTTCATTCCTCTCCATTCCATTCCATTCCATTGCACTCCGTTCCATTCCATTCCTCTCCCTTGCATATCATTCCAGTTCATTACACTCCACTCCATTCCATTCCTCTCCACTCCATTCCATTATATTCCTCTCTCTTCCATTCCACTCCATTCCATTATTTCAATTCCATTCCACTCCATTCCATTCCTCTCCCTTCCATTCCACTCCATTCCATTATTTCAATTCCATTCCACTCCATTCCATTCCTCTCCCTTCCATTCTTCCTTATTCCCTATATTCCATTCCATTCTCTTCCAATCCATTCCACTCCACTCCATTCCATTCTACGCCATTTCATTCTATTCCATCCCATTCCTCAGAATTCATCTCCATTCCATTTCATTCTCTTCCATTCCATTCCGTTCCATTCCATTCCCTTGCTATCCATTTCATTCTATTCCATTCCTATCCATTCCATTCCTTTCTATTCCATTTCATTCCTTTCCATTCCATTCCAATGTTATCCTTTCCATTCACTTCCACTCCATTCCATTCCTCTCCTTTCCATTCCATTACTCTCATTTGCATTCAATTCCATTCCATTCCATTCCTCTCCATTCCATTCCATTCCATCCTATTCCTCGCTTTCCAATCCATTCATTTCATGTCATTCTATTTCTCTCTATTCCATTCCACTTCCCATCATTCCGTTCCATTCTATTCCATTCCATTCTTTCCATTTCTCTCCATTCCATTCCTATCTATTCCATTCCATTCCTCTCCATTCTATTTCATTCCATTCCATTCCATTTCTCCCATTTCATTCTTCTCCATTCCATTGATTACTATTCCTCTCCATTCACTTCCATTCCTTTGAATTCCATTTCATTCCTTTCTATTCCATTCAATTCCTTTCCATTGCATTCCATTCCATTCCTCTTCATTCCATTTTATTCCTTTCCTTTCCATTCCATTTCTTTCCTTTATTTCCAGTTCCCTACATTCCATTCCATCCATTTCCATTCCTCTCCATTCCATATCATTCCATTATATTACACTCCACTCCAGTTCACTACATTCCTCCCCCTTTCATTCCACCCCATTCCATTCCTCTCCATCACATTCTTTATTCCCTGTATTTTCTTCCAATTCCTTCCAATCCATTCCATTGCACTCCATTCCATTTCTCTGCATTCCATTCCTCTGAATTCCTCCCCATTCCCTTCCTTTTCATTCCATTCCTTTCCTCTTCATTCCATTCCATTTCATTTCCTTCCATTCTATTGAATTCCTCTCCATTCTATTCCATTCCATTCCTCCCTATTCCATTACATTCAATTCCTCTCCATTCCATTCCATTCCTTTCCTTTCCATTCATTCCAAACCTCTCCATTCTATTCCTTTCCTTTGCTTTCCTTTCTATTCTATTCCATTCCATTCCTCTTCATTCCATTCCATTCCTTTCCATTCCATTCCATTTCATTTCCTTCCATTCTATTGAATTCCTCTCCATTCTATTCCATTCCATTCCTCTCTATTCCATTACATTCAATTCCTCTCCATTCCATTCCATTCCATTCCTCTCTATTCCAATTCATTCCTCTCCATTCATCTCCATCCCATTCCTCACCATTCCATTTCTCTGCAATCCATTCCATTCCTCTGCATTCCATACCATTCCTTTACTTCCATCCCATTTTATTCCATTCCATTCCACTCCAATGCAGTCCATTCCAATCCATTCAATTCTTCACCTTTCCTTCCAATCCATTCCATTCCTTTCCACTCCACTCCACTTCATTCCATTCCACTCCTTTGCTATCCATACTATTCCTCTCCATTCCTCTAAATTCCATTCCTCTCCATTCCTGTATATTCCATTCCATTCCATTCCAATCCTTTCCATTCCATTCCACTCCCATCCATTCTACTCCATTCCATTCCTCTGAATTCCTCTCCATTCCATGGCATTCTTTTACTCTCCATTCCATTCTATTCCATCCGACCCATTCCATTCCATTCTAATCCATTTCTCTCCATTGAATTCCTTTCCATTCCATACTTTTCCATTCTATTCCATTCCATTCCACTAGATTCCATTCCATTCCTCTCCATTCCATTCCTGTCAATTCCTCTCCAATCCATTCCATTCCTATCCATTCCATACTTCTCTAATCCTCTCCATTACATTCCTTTCCATTCCTCTATATTCCATTACATTACAATCCATTACACTCCTTTCCATTCCTCTCCATTCCATTCCTCTCAATTCCACTCCATTCCATTCCATTCCGTTACTTTACATTCCTTTCCCCTCCATTCCATTCTATTCCGTTGTTATCCATTCAATTTCATTCTAATCCATTACTGTCTATTACAATCCTCTCCATTCCATTCCATTCATTCCTCTCCATTCCATTCCATCCTCTCCTTTCCATTCCCTTCCATCCCATTTTATTTCTCTCCATTCCATTCCATTCATTACCTTTCCATTCCTCTCTCTTATATACCTTTCCAAACCTCTCCATTCCATTCCTTTGCTTTCCATTCCATTTTGTTCTATTCCATTCCATTACTCTCCATTCCATTCCTTTCCTTTCCAATCCATTCCATTTCATTTCCTTCCATTCCATTCCACTGCATTCCATTTCATTTCTTTCCATTCCTTTCAATTCAATTTTATTCCGTTCAATTCCTTTCCTCTCCATTCCATTTCAGTCGATTTTTCTCCATTCCGTCCCCTTCCGTTTCACACAATATCACTCCATTACATTTCATTCCATTCCTTTCCATCCCTATCCATTCCATTCCATTCTATTCAATTTTTCTCTATTTTTTCCTCTGCAATCCATTTCATTCCATTCCCCTCCATTCTGTTCCATTCCATTCCTTTCCATTCATTTCCATGCCAATCCTTTCCATTCCATTCCTCTCCACTCCTTTCCACTCCATACCAGTCCTCGCCATTCCATTCCATTCCTTTCCATTCCTCTCCATTCATTTCCATTTCGTTCCATTTCATGCCATACCTCTCCAATCCTTTCAATTCCATTTCATTCAATTCTATTCCATTCGTCACCACTCTGTTCCATAACATTCCATTCAATTCCATTCCATTCCCTTCCCCTCCACTTCATTCCATTCTACTCAATTGCAGTCCATTCCATCTCATTTCTCTGAATTCCTCTCCATTTATTTCATTCCCTTCCATTTCGTTCCATTCCATTTCCTTGGAATCCATTGCATTCTATTCCATTCCTATCCATTCCATTCCATTCCACTCCATTCCATTCCATTCCTCTCCATTCCATTCCATTACTCTCCTTTACATTCAATTCCATTCCTTTCCATTCCATTCCATTTTTTCCCTTTCCATTCCATTGCATTTTATTCCATTCACTTCCATTTCTCATCATTCCATTCCTTTCAAATCCATTCCATTGTTTCCATTCCTCTCCATTCCATTCAATTCTATTCCATTCCGTTTCTCTTCATTGCATTCAATTCCATTACTCTCCATTCCATTCTTCTGCATTCCATTGCTTTCCATTCCTCTATATTCCATTCCATTACTCTCCATTCCATTTCATTCCTTTCCATTCCATTCCATTCCTCTCCATTCCATTCCATTCCATTCATCTCCATTCCATTTCTTACCTTTCTATTCCATTCCAATTCATTCTGTTCTTTTCCTTCCTCTCCATTCCATTCCATTCCATTCCTCTCCCTTCCATATCATTCCAGTACATTACACTCCACTCCATTCCATTCCTCTCCACTCCAGTCCTGTACATTCCTCTCTCTTCCATTCCTCTCCATTCCATTTCTTTCCATTCCTCTCCATTCCATTCTTCCCTATTCCGTATATTCCATTTAATTCCCTTCCAATCCATTCTATTTCTCTCCATTCCAATCCTCTAAAATCTATTCCTCTCAATTCAAATTCATTCCCTTCTATCCATTCTATTCCTTTCCTCTCCATTCCATTACATTCCTTTCCATTCTATTCCTCTACTTTCCATTCCATTCCATTCCTCTCCATTCCATTCCATTCAACTCCACTCCATTCAATTCAATTCCTTTCAATTCCATTCCATTCCATTCCATTTCATTCCAATCCTCGCCTTTCCATTCCATTCCTTTCCATTCCTTTCCATTCCTCTCCATTCCATTCCATTCTGTTCAGCACTATTCCATTCCATTCGATTCTATTCTTTTTCTTTCCAATTCTCTGCAATCCATTTCCCTTCCTCTCCATTCCATATCTTTCCACTCCATTGCATTCCATGCCATTCCTCTCCTTTCTATTCCATTTTATTCCATTCCATTCCTCTCCAATGCATTCCATTCCAAGCAATTCCATTCGTCACTATTCCTTTCCACTCGACTCCATTCCATTCCACTTCATTGCTTTCCATTCCATTCCTCTCCATTCTTGTATATTCCTTTCCACTCCATTCCAATCCATTCTTTTGCATTCCACTCCCTTTCATTCCTCTTCATTACATTCCGCTGAATGCCTCTCCATTGCATTCCATTCAATTACTTTCCTCTCCATTCCATTCTATTCCATTCCAACCCTTTTCATTGCACTCTAATTCAAACCTCTCCATTCTATTCTGTTCCATACCTTTCCATTTATATTCCAATCAATTCCACCACATTCCATCCCATTCCTCTCCATTCCTCTCCATTCAACTATATTCCATTCCATTCCATTCCATTCAACTCCATTCAATTCCTCTCCATTCCATTCCTCTCAATTACTCTCTATTCCATTCCATTCCACTTCATTCCATTCCTCTCCTATCCTCTCCAATCCATTCTTCTCCATTCCACTATATTCCAATCCATTCAATTCTATTCCACTCCTTTACGTTTCTCTCCATTCCATTCCTCTCAATTCCACTCTATTCCATTCCATTCCATTGCATTCAACTCCCTTCCTTTCAATTCATTTGTACTCCATTCCTTTCTATTCATTTCCTATCCCTTCCATTCCATACAGATACATTCCTCTCCATTGCATTTTTTGACATTTCAATCCATTCCATTCCACACCATTCCATTCCATTCCTCTCCATTCTATTGCATTCCTTTCCTTTCCATTCCCTTGACTTCTATTCCATTACACTCCATTCCATTCCATTCCTTCCCTGGCCTTTCCATTCCACTCCATTCCATTCCATTCAATTCCATTCCATTCCATTCCTCTCCATTCCATTCCATTACTCTGCATTCCATTCCTTTCCTCTCCATTCCATTCCATTCCATTCCTTTCCATTCCATTTCATTTCATTCGATTCCTCTCCATTCCATTTCATTCCTTTCCATTTCATTCCTTTCCATTTCTCTCCATTCCATTCCATTCCTCTTCATTCCATTGCACTCCTTTCCTTTCCATTCCCTTGCCTTCTATTCCATTCCATTGCTTTCCTGGCCTATCCATTACTCTCCATTCCATTCCATTCCATTACTCTGTATTCCATTCCATCCTCTCCATTCTATTCCATTCCATTCCATTTCATTCTATTCCACTCCATTTCTCTCCATTTCATTACTCTCCAATCCATTCCATGCCCTTCCTCACAATACCATTGCATTGATTTTCGTTCCATTCCGTTTCATTCAATCAATCTCCATCCTATTCCATTCCATTCCATTCCTCTCACTTTCATTCCTCTGCCATCCATTCCATTCCTTCCTTTCCATTCTGTTCCATTCCCTTCCATTCCATTCATTCCATTCATTTCCTGTCCTTTCCAATCCTTTCCATTCCTTTTCATTCCATATTATCCCTTTTCATTCCATTCCATTCCATTCGAATCCTCTCCATTCCTTTCTATTCCATTCTTTTCCATGTATCGCCATTTCGGTCCATTCCATTCCATTTCATTCCATTCCACTTCATTGCATTCCATTCCTTTCTTTTCCATTCCTCTCGTTTCCATTTTTCTCGAGTCCTCTATATTCCATTCTATTCCATTCCAATCCATTCCAATCCTTTCCATTCCAATCCACTCCATTCCATTCCTCTCCATTCCATTCCTCAAAATTCCTCTCTATTCCATTATTCCCTTCCATTCCATGCCATACCATTCCAATCCATTCCACTCAATTCCATTCCTCTCCATTCCAGTCTTCTCAATTCGTCTCCATTACAATCTATTCCAGTCCACTCTATTCCTCCCCAATCCACTCCATTCCTTTCCTCTCCATTCCTTTGCATTCCATTACATTGCAATCCATTGCACTCCTTTCCAGTCCTCTCCATTCCATTCCTCTCAATTCCACTCCATTCCATTCCATTCCTTTCCCTTCCATTCCATTCTATTCCATTCCTATCCATTCCATTCAATTCTAATCCAATCCTTTCCATTCCATTCCTTTCCATTCCATTCCATTCCTCTCCTTTCTATTCCATTCCTCTTCTTTACATTCAATTCCTCTCCTTTTCACTCCATTTATCTCCATTACATTCAATTCCTCTTCTTTCCATTCCCTTCCATTCCATTCCATTTGTCTCCATTCCATTCCATTCCATTCCTTTCTTATCCACTTTTCTCCATTCCACTCCATTCCACTCCTATCCATTCCATTCCATTGCTCTCCATTCTATTCCTTTCTATTCCATTCAATCCCATTCCTCTCCAGTCCATTCCATTACTCTCCATTCCATCCCATTCCGCTCCTCACCATTCCATTCCATTCCTTTTCCTTCTATTTCATTCACCTCCATTCTATTATCCTCCATTCCATTGGTTTCCATTCCTCTACATTCCATTACATTCCTCTCCATTCCATTTGATTTCTTTCCGTTCCATTTCATTCCTTTCCATTCCATTCCTCTCCATTCCATTCCTATGAGTTCCTCAGCTTCCATTCCATTCCATTCCACTCCATTCCATTCCATTCCATTCCTTTCCTTTCCATTCCATTCCTCTCCATTCCATTCTCTTCCATTCCTCTCCATTCCATTCTATTGCTATCCATTCCATTGCATTCTATTCCATTCCTCTCCATTCCATTCCTTTCCATACCATTCCATTTCATTCCAATCCATTCCATTCCTCTACATTCTATTTTTTCCATTCCATTCATTCCCTTTCCATTTCTCTCCATTCCATTCTATTCCATTCCATTCCATTCCTCTCCATTCCATTCCCTTCTGTTCCTCACAATTCCATTCCATTCCATTCCATCCCTCTCCATTCTATTCTATTCGTCTCCATTCCATTCCTCTACAATCCATTCCATTCCATCGTCCTCGATTGTTGGGAGCCAACATATGTAACCACACAGCTGAGGCCTATGAAGGCCTATTCAGAAGTTGCCTCTGAGACAAGGATATAACATCAAGTGTGTACATATGAATAGTAACCAGTGTATTATAAGATAACAGAATTTTCAA
>NW_007250802.1:9672-10924 GCF_000164805.1 Carlito syrichta | reverse complement strand
ACTGTTCCCAGAAGAGCTGCCTCCGTGTGGTTTCTTCTCTCCATTCTGATTCACCGGTGCGGTCCTAACCCCCCCTTGGTCAGTGCAGGTCACCGACACTCGATTCTGTTCTATTCCTTTCGATTCCATTCAGTTCCATTCCATTTTTCTCTATTGCATTCCACTCCTTTGCATACCATTCCATTCCATTCCTCCTAATTCCTTTCCATTCTATTCTATTCTTCGCCATTCCATTCCATTCTTACCATGCCATTCTGTACCGTTCCATTCCACTCCATTACATTCCGTTGCACTTCATTGCTTTTCATTCCATTCCTCTCAATTCCTCTCCATTACATTTCTCTCCATCCAATATATTTCATTCTATTCTATTCCAATCCATTCCAATCCATTCCATTCCATTCCACTGCATCCCTTTCCTCTCCTTTCCATTCGTCAAGATTCCTCTCATTCTATTACATTCACTTGCATTCCATTCCATACTATTCCAATATATTACTTTCCATTCCACTCCATTTCATTCCTCTCCATTCCATTCCTTTCAATTCCTCTCCATTCCATTCCATTCCACTCCACTCCATTTTTCTGAAAACCTCTCCATTCCATACCTCTATATTCCATTACATTACAATCAATTCCACTCCTTTTCGTTCCTCTCCATTCCATTCCTCTCAATGCTACTACATTCCTTTCCATTTCATTCCATTCCTTTCCTTTTCATTATATTCCACTCCAATCCTTTCCATTCCAATCTATTCCATTCCTCTCCATTCCATTCCTCTCCATTCCATTGCATTTCATTCCTTTCCATTCCTCTCCATTCCGTTCTATACCATTCAATCACATTCCTCTCAGTTCCATTCCTTTCCATTCCATTCCTCTCCATTCCATTTCTCTGTAATCCATTACATTCCATTCCCTTCCATTCTCTTCCATTCCATACCATTCCATTCATTTCCATTCCATTCCTCTCCATTCTATTCCTCTACATTCCATTCCATATCATTCCTCTCCATTCCTTTCCTTTTCATTCCTCTGCATTCCTTTCTATTCCATTCAATTCTATTCCATTCTATTCCTTACAAATATTCTCCATTCCATTCCTTTCAAATTTTTTCCATTCGTCACCATTCCATTAAATAACATTCCATTCCATTCTACACCATTCCATTCCATTCCCTCCAGTCCATTGCATTCCACTCAATTGCATTCCATTCCTTTCCCCTCCATTAATCTCCATTCCATTTCTCTC
>NW_007250802.1:0-8904 GCF_000164805.1 Carlito syrichta | reverse complement strand
CTTTACATTCCATTCTATTTCATTCCATTCTTTCCATTCCTCTTCATTCCATTCCATTCCTCTATATTCCATATCCTTCCATTACATTACTTTCCCCTCCATTTATTCCTCTCCAATCCATTCCATTACATTCCTCTCCCTTCCATTCAACTCCATTCCATTACTTTCCATTCCATTCCACCCCATTTCATTCCTCTCCATTGCATACTTCCCAATTCTCTGTACTCCATTCCATTCTATTCCATTCCTTTCATCACCTTGCCATTCCATTCCATTCCTCTCCATTCCATCAATTCCTCTCCATTCCACAAATTCCATTCCATTCCTCTTCATTCCATTCATTCAATTCCTCTCCATTCCATTCCTTTCAATTACTATCCATTCCATTCTATTTCTCTTCATTCCTTTCCATTTCATTCTCTTCCTCTGAATTCCATTGCATTCAATTCCTCTCCATTCCATTTCTTTCAGTTCCATTCCATTCCAGTCCATTCCTTTCCATTCCATTCCAGTCCATTCTTCGCCTTTCAATTCCTTTACATTCCATTTCTTTGCATTCCTCTCCATTCCATTCCATTCCGTTCCTCTTCATTCCATTCCAGTCCAATCTATTGCATTTCATTCTATTCCTCTCCATTCCATTTCTCTTGCTTTTTTTTTCAGTTCCACTCTATTGCATGCCTTTCCATTCTATTGCATTCCATGCCATTCCTCTCTTTATATTTCATTTTGTATCATTTCATTACTCTCCAGTGGTTTCCATTCCAGTCACTTCCATTCGTCAACCATTCCTTTCCATTGCATTCCATTCCATTCCTTTCCACTCCACTCCATTCCATTCCAAGACATTACTTTCCATTCAATTCTTCTCCATTCCTCTCCATTCCATTCCTCTCCATACATGTATTTTCCATTCCATTCTATTCCAATCCATTCCATTCCTTTGCACTCCCTTCCACTCCTCTCCAATCCATTCCTCTGAATTCTGCTCCTTTCCATTCCATTCCATTCATTTCCTCTCTATTCCATTCCAAACCATTCTATTCCAGTCTAATCCATTCCTCTCCATTCCATTCCTTGCCATTCCATTAATTCCACCCATTTCACTCCATTCCATTCCTCTCCATTCCATTCCACTCAATTCTTGTCAATTCCTTTCCATTCCACTTCTTTCCACTCCTCACCTATCCTCTCCATTCCATTCCTCTCCACTCTTCTATATACCATTCCATTCCTTTCCACTTCTTTATATTTCTATCCATTGCTTTCCTCTACATTCCACTCCTATTCATTCCATTCCATTCTATTCCATTTCATTCCATTCCATTCCATTCCTTTGCACCCCTTTCCATTCTATTCCATTCTTATCCAAACCATTCCATTCTAATACATTCCTCTCCATTTCATTCCTCTCCATCTCATTCCATTCCATCCATTCCATTCCTCTACATTCCTTTACATTCCTCTCCATTCCATTCCGTTCCTTTCCTTTCCATTCCCTTACATTCCATTCCCTTACTCTACATTCCATTCCATTCCATTCCATTCCTTTACTTTCCATCCCTCTCCATTGCATTCCATTCCATTCCTCTCCATTCCATTCCATTTCTCTCCATTCCATTCCATTCCATTCCTCTCCATTCCATTCCCTTCTTTTCCATATCATTCCATTTCATTCCATTCCATTCCTCTACTCTCCATTCCATTTCATTCCACTCAATTCCATTCCTCTCCATTCCATTCCATTTCATTCCACTACTCTCCATTCTATTCCATTCCTTTCCTCTCCATTCCATTCCATTCTATTCCATTCCATCCCTCTTCATTTCATTCCGTTCCATTCTATTCCATTCCCTTCCATTCCTCTCTATTCCATTCCTCTGCAAACCATTCGATTCCATTCCCCTCCATTCTGTTCTATTCTATTCCATTCCATTCATTTCCTTTCCATTCCATTCCATTCCATTCCATTCCTCTGCGCACCTTTCCACTACATACCATTCCTCTCCATTCCAGTCCATTACATTCAGCTCCATTCCTTTCCATTCCATTTCTTTCCATTCCATTCCATCCCATCCCATTCCATTCCATTCCATTCCATTCCTCTCCAATTCTTTCCATTCCATTCCAATCATTTCTATTTCATTCTTCACCATTTCATTCCGAAACGTTCCAGTCCATTCCACTCCTTTTCATTCCATTCCATTCCTCTGCATTCCTCTCCATTCCAATTCTCTGCATTCTTCTGTATTGCCATTCCATTCCATTCCATTCCATTTTATTTTATTCCAATTCTATTTTATTCCAATCTATTAAATTCCATTCATCTCTATTCCATTCCTCTCCATACCATTCCTCAGAATTCTTCGCCAATCTATTGCAATCCCTTCCATTCCATTCTGTTCCATTCTATTCATTTGTAATCCTTTCCATTCTATTTCATTCCTGTCCATTGCATTGCATTCCATTTCGCTCCATTCCATTCCATTCCTCTCCATTCCATTTCATACCTCTCCTTTCCATTTCATTCCATTCTATTCCATTCCATTCCTCTCCATTCCATTCCATTGCATTCTATTCCTATTCATTCCATTCTTCTCCATTCCATTGCTTTCCATTTCTTTCCATTCCATTCAATTCCTCTCCATTCCATTCCATTCCATTACATCCCATCCATTCCATTCCTCTCCAATTCTTTCCATTATATTTCAATCAATTCTATTCCTTTCTTCGCCATTTCATTCCATAACGTTCCAGTCCATTCCACTCCTTTTCATTCCATTCCATTCCTCTGCATTCCTCTCCATTCCAATTCTCTCCATTCTTCTGTTTTTCCTTCCATTGCATTCTAATTTATTCCAATCAATTCAATTCCATTCCTCTCCATTCCATTCCTCACCATACCATTCATCAGAATTCTTCTCCATTCTATTCCAGTACCTTCCATCCCATTCTGTTCCATTCCATTCATTTGTAATCCCTTCCATTCTATTTCATTCCTGTCCATTGCATTCCATTCCATTCTGCTCCATTCCATTCCATTGCTCTCCATTCCTCTCCTTTCCATTTCATTGCATTCTATTCCATTCCATTCCTCTCCATTCCATTCCATTGCATTCGATTCCTATTCATTCCATTCTTCTCCATTCCATTGCTTTCCATTTCTATCCATTCCACTCAATTCCTCTCCATTCCATTCCATCCATTCCATTCCATTCCTCTCCATTCAATTCCATTCAATTCCTTGCCATTCCATTCCATTCCTTTCATCTCCTTTCCATTCCATTCCATTCTTCTCCATTCCATTCTATTCCTCTCCATCCCATTCCATTCCATTCCATCCATTCCATTCCATCCATTCAATTCCATTCAATTCCTTGCCGTCCCATTCCATTCCATTCCATTTCTCATCATTCCATTCCATTCCATTCTTTCCATTCCTCTCCATTTCATACCATTCCATTCCTTTCCTTTCCATTCATTGCATTCCATTACTCCCCATTCCATTGCTTTACTCTCAATTCCATTTCATTCCTTTACATTCCATTCCATTCCTTTCCTTTCATTCCATTCCATTCCTTTCCATTCCGTTTCATTCCATTCGATTCCATTCCATTCCTCTCCATTCCATTTCATTCCTTTACATTCCATTCTCTTCCATTTCATTCCATTTCATTCCATTCCTCTACATTCCGTATCCTTCCATTACATTACTGTCCAATCCATTATATTCCTCTCCACACCATTCCATTACATTCCTCTTCTTGTCATTCCTCTCCATTTCATTCCATTCCATTCCATTCGACTCCATTCCATTCGTCTCCATTGAATTCTTCCCAATACTCTATATTCCATTCCCTTCCCTTCCAATCCATTCCATTCCACAACATTCCATTCCTCTGCTTTCAATTCCTCTCCATTCCCTTCCATTCCATTCCATTCCATTCCTTTCATCTCCTTTCCATTCCATTCCATTCCTCTCCATTCCATTCTAATCCTCTCCATCCCATTCCATTCCATCCATTCCATTCCATTCCTCTCCATTCAATTCCATTCAATTCCTCGCCATTCCATTCTATTCCTTTCATCTCCTTTCCATTCCATTCCATTCCTCTCCATTCCATTCTATTCCTCTCCATCCCATTCCATTCCATTCCATCCATTCCATTCCATTCCATCCATTCAATTCCATTCAATTCCTCGCCGTCCCATTCCATTCCATTCCATTCCATTTCTCATCATTCCATTCCATTCCATTCTTTCCATTCCTCTCCATTTTATACCATTCCAATCCTTTCCTTTCCATTCATTGTATTCCATTACTCCCCATTCCATTGCTTTCCTCTCAATTCCATTTCATTCCTTTACATTCCATTCTGTTCCTTTCCTTTCATTCCATTCCATTCCTTTCCATTCCATTTCATTCCATTAGATTCCATTCCATTCCTCTCCATTCTATTTCATTCCTTTACATTCCATTCCATTTCATTCCATTCCATTCCTCTACATTCCGTATCCTTTCCATTCTATTGAATTCAATACCATTCCTCTATTTACTATCCATTTTATTCCATTCCATTCCTCTCCAGTGGTTTCCATTCCAATCACTTCCATTCGTTGCCATTCCTTTCCATTGCATTCCATTCCATTCCTTTCCAATCCACTCCATTCCATTAAACCCCATTACTTTCCATTCCATTCTTTTACATTCCTCTTCATTCCATTCCTCTCCATACATGTATTTTCCATTCCATTCTACTCCAATCCATTCCATTCCTTTCTGTCCCTTCCACTCCACTCCATTCCATTCCTCTAAATTCTTCTCGTTTCCATTCCATTCAATTCCTTTCCTCTCTATTCCATTCTATTCCATTCCAACACGTTCTATTCCATTCTAATCCATTCATCTCCATTCCATTCCTTACCATTCCATACCTTTCCATTCTATTCCAATCCATTCCAATACATTCCATTCCATTCCTTTCTAATCCTCTCCATTCCCCTATATTCCGTTTCATTCTATTCCAATCCATTCCAACCCATTCCACTCCATTCCATTCCTCTCCATTCCATTCCTCTCAATTCCTGTCTATTCCTTTCCATTCCACTCCTTTCCATTCCTCACCTATTCTTTCCATTCCATTCATCTCCACTCTTCTATGTTCCATTCCATTCCCTTCCACTCCTTTATGTTTCTCTCCATTTCATTCCTCTCCATTCCAATTCATTGCATTCGTTTCCATTCCATTCCATTCATTTGCACTCCATTGCATTCTATTCCATTCCTATCCAAACCATTCCATTCTAATACATTCCTCTCCATTTCATTCATCTCCATTCCATTCCATTCCTTTCCATTCCATTCCTCCCCATTACGTTCCATTCCTCTCCATTACATTCCATTCCTTTACTTTCCATTCCGTTACATTCCATTCCCTTACTCTCCATTCTATTCCATTTCATTCCTTTACTTTCCATTCCTCTCCATTGCAAACCATTCCATTCCTCCCAATTCCATTCTATTTCTCTCCATTCCATTCCATTCCATTCCTCTCCCTTCCATCTCATTCCCCTCAATTCCATTCCTCTCCGTACCATTCCATTTCATTCCACTACTGTCCATTCCATTCCTTTCCATTCCATCCCTTTCCATTTCATTCCGTTCCATTCCATTCCATTCCAATTCAGTCCTCTCCATTCCATTCCTCTGCAAACCATTCCATTCCATTCCCCTCCATTCTGTTCTATTCCCTTCCATTCCATTCCATTCCATTCCATTCTTTCTTTTCCATTCCACTCGTATCCATTCCATTCCTCTGCTTACCTTTCCACTCCATACCATTCCTCTCCATTCCGCTCCATTACATTCCTCTCCATTCCTTTCCTTTCTATTCCATTCCATTCCATTCCATTCCATCCCATTCCATTCCATTCCATTCTATTCCATTCCTCTCCATTCCATTCCAATCCTCTCCATTTCATTCCATTTTATTCCATTCCTCTCCATTCAATTTCATTTAATCCTTTCCATTCCGTTCCTTTCAATTCCATTCCATTCCATTTCATTCCATTCTTTTCCATTCCATTCTTCGCCATTCAATTCCTTTCCATTCATTTCTTTCCATTCGTCTCCATTCCATTCCATTCCGTTCCTCTTCATTCCATTCCAATCCAATAATTTCCATTCCATTCGATTCCTCTCCATTCCATTTCTCTTGCTTTTCTTTCAATTCCTCTCTATTCCATGTCTTTCCATTCTATTGCATTCAATGTCATTCCTCTATTTATATTCCATTTTATTCCATTCCATTCCTCTCCAGTGGTTTCCATTCAAATCTCTTCAATTCGTCACCATTCCTCTCCATTGCATTCCATTCCTTTCCTTTCCACTCCACTCCATTCCATTCCAACCCATTACTTTCCATTCCATTCCTCTCCATACATGTATTTTCCATTCCATGTATTCCAATCCATTCCATTCCTTTACACTCCCTTCCACTCCACTCCATTCCATTCCTCTAAATTCGTCTCGTTTCCACTCCATTCCATTCCTTTCCTCTCTATTCCATTCTATTGCATTCCAACCCATTCTATTCCATTCTAATCCATTTCTCTCCATTCCATTCCTTTCCATTCCATACCTTTCCATTCTATTCCAATCCAACCCACTACATTCCATTCCATTCCTCTCTAATCCTCTCCATTCCCATATATTCCGTTTCATTCTATTTCAATCCATTCCAACCCATTCCACTCCATTTCATTCCTCTCCATTCCATTCCTCTCAATTCCTGTCAATTCCTTTCCATTCCACTCCTTTCCATTCCTCATCTATCCTCTCCATTCCATTCCTCTCCACTCTTCTATATTCCATTCCATTCCCTTCCACTCATTTATGTTTCTCTCCATTCCATTCCTCTGCATTCCACTCCATTCCATTCCATTCCATTGATTTACACACCATTCCATTCTATTCCATTCCTATCCAAGCCATTCCATTCTAATACATTCCTCTCTATTTCATTCCTCTCCATTCCATTCCATTACTTTCCATTCCATTCCTCTCTATTCCGTTCCATTCCTCTCCATTACATTCGATTCCTTTACATTCCATTCCCTTACTCTCCGATCCATTCCATTCCTTTACTTTCAATTCTTCTCCATTGCATTCCATTCCATTACTCCCCATTCCATTCCATTTCTCTCCATTCCATTCCATTCCTCTCCATTCCATTCCATTCTTTTCCATACCATTCTATTTCATTCCATTCCATTCCATTCCTTTCCATTCCATTTCATTCCACTCAATTCCATTCCTCTCCATTCCATTCCATTTCATTCCACCACTGTCCATTCCATTCCATTCTTTTCCTCTCCATTCCATTCCATTCCAACCCTCTCCATTTCATTCCGTTCCATTCCATTCCATTCCATTCCATTCCAATCCATTCCTCTCCATTCCACTCCTTTGCAAACCATTCCATTTCATTCCCCTACATTCTGTTCTATTCCACTCCATTCCATTCCATTCTTTTATCTCCATTCCATTCGTATCCATTCCATTCCTCTGCGCACCTTTCCACTCCATACCATTCCTCTCCATTCCGGTCCATTCCATTCCTCTCCATTCCTTTCCATTCTATTTCCTTCCATTACACTCTATCCCATTCCATTCCATTCCTCTCCAATGCTTTCCAGGCCATTGCAGTCAATTCTATTCCATTCATCACCATTCCTTTCCATAACGTTCCATTCCATTTCATTCCATAACGTTCCAGTCCATTCCACTCCTTTTCATTCCATTCCATTCCTCTGCATTCCTCTCCATTCCAATTCTCTCCATTCTTCTGTTTTTCCTTCCATTGCATTCTAATTTATTCCAATCAATTCAATTCCATTCCTCTCCATTCCATTCCTCACCATACCATTCATCAGAATTCTTCTCCATTCTATTCCAGTACCTTCCATCCCATTCTGTTCCATTCCATTCATTTGTAATCCCTTCCATTCTATTTCATTCCTGTCCATTGCATTCCATTCCATTCTGCTCCATTCCATTCCATTGCTCTCCATTCCTCTCCTTTCCATTTCATTGCATTCTATTCCATTCCATTCCTCTCCATTCCATTCCATTGCATTCGATTCCTATTCATTCCATTCTTCTCCATTCCATTGCTTTCCATTTCTATCCATTCCACTCAATTCCTCTCCATTCCATTCCATTCCTCTCCATTCAATTCCATTCAATTCCTTGCCATTCCATTCCATTCCTTTCATCTCCTTTCCATTCCATTCCATTCTTCTCCATTCCATTCTATTCCTCTCCTTCCCATTCCATTCCATTGCATCCATTCCATTCCATCCATTCAATTCCATTCAATTCTTCGCCGTCCCATTCCATTCCATTCCATTTCTCATCATTCCATTCCATTCCATTCTTTCCATTCCTCTCCATTTCATACCATTCCATTCCTTTCCTTTCCATTCATTGCATTCCATTACTCCCCATTCCATTGCTTTACTCTCAATTCCATTTCATTCCTTTACATTCCATTCCATTCCTCTCCATTGCATTTCATTCCTTTACATTCCATTCTATTTCATTCCATTCTTTCCATTCCTCTTCATTCCATTCCATTCCTCTATATTCCATATCCTTCCATTACATTACTTTCCCCTCCATTTATTCCTCTCCAATCCATTCCATTACATTCCTCTCCCTTCCATTCAACTCCATTCCATTACTTTCCATTCCATTCCACCCCATTTCATTCCTCTCCATTGCATACTTCCCAATTCTCTGTACTCCATTCCATTCTATTCCATTCCTTTCATCACCTTGCCATTCCATTCCATTCCTCTCCATTCCATCAATTCCTCTCCATTCCACAAATTCCATTCCAT
>NW_007250801.1:0-4640 GCF_000164805.1 Carlito syrichta | reverse complement strand
GACCTGCTGGGCTCTGGTGATCCTTCCGCCTCAGCCTTCCAAGTAGCTGGAACTACAGCCTGTGCTACCACACCCGGCTAATTTTTTGATTTATTGTAGAGATGAGGCCTCACCAAGTTGCTCAGGTGGGTCTCGAACCCACGGACTCAGGCAATCCACTCACCTCAGCCTCCCAAGGCATGGGATTACAGGCTGAGCCACCGAGCCCAGCGGAATAGAGTTAAGATGAATTAATTTTGTTAAAGAGAAGAGAAGAACAAACATAAAGAATGTTTAGTTTTGAAGAGAGAGGATGGATGATCATTCATCACTTTGTGATGGTGAATCTTTGGAACTTATTGTACTTCTGCAGATACTTTGCCAAGGCATAGGTAGTAGCCTCTGATTTAATAAGTTTCTCATTAAGTTGTGGTACTGTTGTTTGATGTTCAACAGCTCAGAGTGCATTCTCAGATGAACATGGGACTTGGGAGAAGAAAACCAAACACATGATAGGTCAAAAGCAAATCAGACAAATTGGCTTAATCAGGATTGGGGGATGATAACAACTGTAATTCTTAACTTACACTTGAGAAAGCTTTGACCAACAGTTCAGAGTTACTAACTGCCAAGATGAGGTTCAGATACTAGAGATCACAGTCAAAGGCACTGCCTGGAGCCAAGACTCTCACAGGAGTAAGGCATATACCCTAGGGTGCTAGGTAACAGCCTACAGAGGCAATAACAGATTTAGAAGGTAAGGATGTCATGGAATCTTCAGAACCCCTGCCTTCTGATTGGCTAGGCCATGCTGACACACAAGATCTACTAGTCTTTGAAGGTGACAAGGTCTACTGGTTGCCACCCGTAGACATCACTCCCTCACCAGTCATTCTTAGTGTTTGACAGCCATGGGACAATATCACAGGCCTATCTCTTTCCTAGTTCATCTAATATATGTCTTATTGTTCTTCCCTTGTATAAAATCATCAAGACAGAAATTATTTCCCAAGAAGTTTAATTTAATTAGTGGTTGTCATCAAGTCACCCCACCATCTCTTCAGATTTTAAGGCTTTTCCACAAGTGAAATATCAAACTTCCACATGGCCTTTATGTTCTTCTCTGGGTCTTCTACAGTTTTCCTGTGTTCACAAAATAGTACAGGGCTAAAATCAGTGTATAAACTAAGTGAAAAAATAATTTATTTTAAAAAAAAATTTTTTTCCTGTCTCAGTATTTTTCCTGCTGTATCCCCATTGTTACATTGGTTTCTTTTCCCTTAATGGGCAAGCATGTTGGCTTTCTCTTCAACCTAAGTCCAGTTTGACATTCCTGTCTCCTAAGCAACTCCTCTATGTGTGGGTTGGATTGTTTTAAATGTCACTCACACTACATTTCACATTGTCAGTTATGGTTGTCATTCTAGTCCCCGAAGAGCTCTTTTCAAGTAACACGTGTTCAAAATCACATATGTGTATCTCTTGAAAACATATAGTTACCATCTATTTGGGGGAGTCTTATAAAACTGAAGCCATTTTCTGGTTTCCTGTTAGCTCCCCCATATATTGAACAGAATAGGCCAATGAGAAGTTTTATAAAATATTGCTTAATAGTTTTTTGAGTGGACCTACGCTATGGTTGTAGTCCATGAAGAGAACACAGCAACATCAAGGTAATGGGTCTGGGTGGTTGGTGACCTACAGTGTATATGTGCAGTAGAAGAGGAGGCTGAGGTGATAGGGACACACAAGCAGAGGATCATGATCCCAAAGACACCTCTTCATATTCACAGCTTCTATTCCCACCCATTTTGTGAATCTGAGACTTAAAGACGGTACTGTAGCCCAGGTCACTTTCAGTTTAGCTGCTGGACATGCTAGTGTTGATGATGCCATGGGTGTGGTCATGGGCTACCAAGCATGCTTGTGCAAGTGAAGGAAGGAGGACTGGCTTAATTACGTTAGAAATCAAGCCTCTCAGCAGCCCATGCCATCCTGAAACTACACTGTGTAAAAGCATTGGTTTATGAGATGAATCAAAGACTTTCAAGAAATCTTCTTTTTTGGTGAATGTGAGACCTGACATTCTGTCACAGAAAGAAAACTTGGTCAAATACCTTTATCTAAAAAGAATGAAACTGAAGGTTCACAAATTTACAAGGCTTACTTGAAGACACATAGAGATGAGTTTTGAGCATTGCTAAACAAGTAATCACAATGATTATTCAATCATTATTATTCATAATCCATAGTTATTGTTCATAATAATTATTCTGCAATCACACATGGAATTCATAAAATTCAGTAAATATTGAGAATCTTGAGCCATAATTTTAGTCTCAGACACCCCTACATTCTCACTTTATACACCAAAGTCACTTTACTCCTTCTACCTTAGCTAATGGAGCTGTAAGTAGAGGATAAAATACAACATTATAATTCTCACCTTCTTGAGGTTTTTATCTGCCCCACCATTATCCTGTCCGTTGTAGGTTCTTCTCATCCCGAAACCTGCTTACTTTTTTCCTTCCATCTTCTCCCTTTCTGCTGGGTTTTCAGGGTGTAGACTCAGCTCAGGATCCTACAGGAGACAGATTAAGAACTAGGTCCAGGTCTCAGCTGCACATCCCAAGGCACACTGAACACACATCTCAGTCTCCCCATGAACTCAAAGAAAACTGAGTGGATAGTGACCTTGGACAATTAGAACAATAACCTAATCTTCCTGATGTGAAAATTGAGGCCCAGAAAGAACAAGACATTTTTCCAACCTCCCCCATCACCTGAAGGCAGAAGAGAGACCACACAAGACTTGATCTCAGCTTCCCTAACCAAAGCACCTAACTCACCCTCCAGGAATTCCCCTCTGAACTTCAGAAGACTATGAATCAAGCAGGGATATTTCCACTGTAGAACAAAAATATTAAAAGGGTCTTTCCTTGGAAATTTTTTTTTTCATAGCACTATAGGTTCATTATTTATACTCAGTTTTCATTCACTTGCTGAATTGATTTGGACCACAAAAACCATTGGTGTTAAGTAGTACTTACCACAACATTGCTTTCCCAATCTGGGATTTCTGTTCCTCCATTCTTCTTTAGGTATGTTTCTGTGCTGGAATTGCTGCAGAATCTCAGCTCTTATATGAGTCATTTCTTTATAATGATCACTGTCATTATAAAGAAAGGCAGAGAGCCTAGCCACTTCATTCCAGGCTTCTGTGATTTCAAATCACTAATTTGTGAATATGTAGCAATAGAAGACTAGTATGGGTGCCTATCTCTGCTTTTGATTTTTTTGTTTTCCCATAAATGTATGCAAATTCCAGTGAGACCCCCCCCAAAAAAAGGAAATTAAAGAACCACAGTAGAAATCCTGTGCTTCCCTATATGGCAGATCTGGAGTCCTTGAAACTTGACAAAGATAATAAAGGGCATGTCAGGTACCAGAGCAATGTGACTTTCATGTTGCCAACCACATTTCTGAAGGAATAAGGATGATACAACACTTAACTCCACAGAAAATGACCTGTGAATTCATCATCTCTTTCTATTTCTTATAGCAGATATTTTGTGTGTGTGTGCCTTCACTTGGACTCATCAGAGAATGTCTGACAGCAAGTGTCAGTTACCAGCATAGATGAACCAGTTCAAAGACAGCAATGAACAGCTACTATTATGTTCCCAGAGAAAGTCCTTGGAATGCACTCTCTTCTGCAACCATCACAAACATAGGATAATACTTCATTATATAAAGTTCCAATCTAATAAAGATTTAAATTTATGATGTCTGTCAGCCAAATTTTTCTTCTGTTCAGGCCCAGTCAGAGTGACCAGGGATTGGAAACGACTGGAAGAGGCCCGAGAGAATATGGGAACATGTTCCAAAATGGGACTCTGATGATGGTTGAACAATTTTAAAAATCTCTTTACGTGATTGAATTGTACATGCACAATTGGTGAATTTTATTATAAGTCATTTTTTTTTTTTAGTTGGAGTCTCACTCTGTCACCCAGACTGGAGAGTACATGCTTACAGCCATCCCAGTGTGAACCCGCTGGACTCTGGTGATCCTTTCACCTCAGCCTTCCAAGTAACCAGAATTACAGACATGCGCTACCACGTCCGGCTAGTTTTTTATTTATTGTAGAGATGAGGTCTCGCCAAATTTCCTGGGCTGGTCTTGAACAACGGACTCAGGCAATACACTTGCCTCAGCCTCCCAAAGTGCTGGGATTACATTCTGATCCACCGAACCCAGTCATAAGTCTCTTTTATGAAGAAATTTCAGATTTTTATGATAACATGTAAAGAGCTGACGTCACTTATCCTTGCAATAAGAGAAAATCCTAACAAACTGAAAATCAATAACTCTGCTTACGTGGACCTGAAAATTGAATTTATGAGTAGACAGGCACTCTAAAAACCAGAAAGGCAGACTAACACAGGGAATTATAGCTTACCTGGGACAAAAACTGCTGCAACCAGCAACTGGTAGAAATAATTCCCTGCTGGTAGATTACTAGAATCTCAGGGTAAACTAGTAGAAACCTTAAAAACTCTTTGGAACCTGCCCTTAGGGGGGATCTCACGCATGTGCAAGTTTTACCATCAGGAACCTACCAAGGTTCTCATGGTGACGATCAAGAAAATTCCCAGAG
>NW_007250800.1:49888-51074 GCF_000164805.1 Carlito syrichta | reverse complement strand
CCCGCCTGGGCAACTTGGCGAGACCTCCTCTCTACAATAAATCAAAAATTAGCTGGGTGTAGTAGCGCGCGCCTGTAATTCCGGCTACTCGGAAGGCTGAGGCAGAAGGATCGCCGGAACCCAGTGGATCGAGGCTGCAGTCTGGGCGACGGAGTGAGACTCCAACTCAAAAAAAAAAAAAAAATTTTAAATTAGGCTATTATAAGCAAGCATAGACACAGGGCTTCCGGTTGAATTATCCTTTCCGGTAAACCTTAACTGGGGACAATTTAGCAGTGGTTGTCCCCTGTGTGGCAGTAACTTGTGTTTTTGTCTGCTTGCTCCAAAAGAAGCAAAGCTACTAGGAAGGTCAGGTTCTAAAATACGCAGGTTAGTGTTTGGAGGGTTTCAGGAAGTATAGAAAGGCATCACGTAAACACTACATGTCTAATCATCTCAGTGTCAGTTGTTACTGCTTCAGGAATTGGTCCACAGCGTAAATTCCAACAACTCATATGCTGTACACTGTCATGTCTGAATCTCTTTCGCCTGAAAGACAGGAAATCTGGTGGAACAGGAAGGAGTTACACCTGTGGGTATGGGTTTAGGATCTGTTGGCCAAAGCGAATGTCACTCCTGGGAAGCAGGTTCAGCATTGTTTTGCACTTGTTACTTTGTAGCTTTAATGACTTGTATCTACCAGGGCTGAGGTCTCTAAGCTTGGTGCTTGTGCTGCTTCACATTTTAAATTAGTTCCATTCCACAGTTTTAGTTTAAACCTATTTTTACAGCCTCCTGATTGGGTCAGCTTGACCTAAACTCCTGAGTTGTTATATTTTGAGATGTTTTCAAGCCAGAATATACCAAAAAGTGCACAAAGTGAAGGTCATTTACAACAACAAACACATAGCTTATTTCCTTTCTTGACTTTATGTAAGCAGATAAGCAGAAACTTGTTTAACTCATTGCTTTGGTTGAGATGTCAAATAATTTTGACTAAAAATTACAGGAAGTTATTCTTCTGGGGGAGTCTTCTAGGGGTGGAGGAATGGGGACAGCAATATTGGCTCAGATTCAAACTGGCATCACCAGAAACCCTGTGTGCCAGGGTCAAATTAAGTCAGCTCCTTTTTATAGTTGAATACAATTTTTTATTCACCATTGTCTGCACAAATCCTTGAAAATAAACTTTCCCTATGATCTTGGT
>NW_007250800.1:44699-49868 GCF_000164805.1 Carlito syrichta | reverse complement strand
AAGTGTCAAGCGGTAGCCGGGTTCCCCTACCTTCGCTGCCAGTACTGCTGAGCCCGGACCTCCTTGCCCAGGTCCAGGCCAGCCGCCATGACGAACATGTACTCCTTGGATGGGATTCTGGTATTTGGTTTGCTCTTTGTTTGCACCTGTACCTATTTCAAGAAAGTACCTCGTCTCGAAACCTGGCTGCTATCAGAGAAGAAGGGCGTTTGGGGTGTGTTTTACAAAGCTGCAGTGATCGGAACCAGGCTGCATGCTGCTGTGGCAATTGCCTGTGTTGTAATGGCCTTTTACATTCTGTTTATAAAATGAATTCCAAAGTATCCAACTCCTCGACTGCCAGCCCAGGGGACAGAGATGAAGGACTTGCTGGAGGCCTGGACTCAGCATAAGAGAGTCCAGCTAAATTCACCAGAGTCCCCAGGTGACACCACAGCATCTGCCCGTGCCACGCAAGAGGAAAACTCCTCATGGTTGCAAATACTATTTATGCTTCAGGGGACCGCAGGTAGCCAGCTTCCTCAATCTGTGTATAAATCAGTCCTCGGCAGAGTGCACATAACGTCCAGGTAAATCACACCGCTTGATGTAAGCAGATAAGCAGAAACTTGTTTAACTCATTGCTTTGGTTGAGATGTCAAATAATTTTGACTAAAAATTACAGGAAGTTATTCTTCTGGGGGAGTCTTCTAGGGGTGGAGGAATGGGGACAGCAATATTGGCTCAGATTCAAACTGGCATCACCAGAAACCCTGTGTGCCAGGGTCAAATTAAGTCAGCTCCTTTTTATAGTTGAATACAATTTTTTATTCACCATTGTCTGCACAAATCCTTGAAAATAAACTTTCCCTATGATCTTGGTCCAAAAAAAAAAAAAAAATAAGTGTTCAATAAATGTTAGCTTTTTTTTTTTTTTTTTTTGAGTTGCAGTCTCACTCTGTCACTCTGTTGCCCAGGTTGTACAGAGGTATAATCTCAACCTCCTGGCTCAGGTTATCCTTCTGCCTAAGCCTCTTAAGTAGCTGGGACTACAGGTGTGTGCCACCACGCCTGGCTAATTTCTTTCTTTCTTTTAATATTTTATCTTTTGTAGACACAAGGTCTCACTATGTTGTCCAGACTGGTCTTGAACTTCTGTGTTCAAACGATCTTCCTGCCTTGGCCTCCCAAAGTTCTGGGATTATAGGCATGAGCCACTGCACCTGGCCCAATAAATGTTAGTTTTGATTACTATTATTACTATGCCACAATAGAGAGGCTGAGTTTATAGGATGAAATGTCAGAAAGGCTGTGAATTTGGTCTGTGTCATCCATCCCAACAGATGCTATGGGGAAAGACAATCTATATAACCAGGATTTGATGAGTCAGGTGGGGAAGATGTTATTAACATTGGGTGGAGCTGATTCAGGAAAATGAAGAAGCTTTGTGGGGTGAATGCCTCACCTCCACTGAGTCAATTCCATTCACTGGAATTAACTCCATTGGTGGAACTCATTATGCAGATAAACTGGAGAGGGGCCTGCAACTCATGGAGAAGTATGGTGGCCCAGCAATCCAAAAGAATGAGGTGGCTCCTCTGTGTCTGGTAGTATTTCTCCTACAACACTTTGTTTTTAATTTCAGTCTCTGTATTCGTCAGCTCAGAGTAAACACTCAATACATACATGTTGAGAACGTGAATGTCTGCTCCACGACAGTAAGCCAAGGGTAGAAACCGATGGCCCACACAGAGCCAAAACCAGCTTGCCAAAGGTTGATACAGTTCTGCTTATGTGGAGGGAAGTGGGAAGGGTACATGCTGGTCCAAAGAGGGGTATCAGAGCCCAAAGCGGGATAAAAAGGGTATCTGCATAGGGTGGGAGTGGCTGGAACTCATGCACGTGAGGAGGGTGCCCTCACAGAAGGGCAGCCTGACAGGGGGTGGAAGCTTGAGTGGGAAGAAGGCAGTAGCAACGATGGGAAATTGTTACATGTGGGGGATCCAGTTAAGTGAGTGAACATATGAAAAACAGTGAGAACACCAGGCTTCTCGCAGTAGGCAAAGGGAGTCACAGATAAATACGGAAGGGGAGAAAAGTAGAATTAACCCGGTAGAGTTAGATGGAATTGGGTCATCAGGGTGAGAGGGAAAGGGAGTCACAGATAAATACGGAAGGGGAGAAAAGTAGAATTAACCCAGTAGAGTTAGATGGAATTGGGTCATCAGGGTGAAAAAATCATGGTTTTCAGTGAATACAGACAACTGTAGAAACAAATACCAAAAAACATAGACATGAATGTGTGTGTGTGTGTGCGTGTGTGTATAAAACTCTGTCCACTGAGAGGACCTAGGAGCGGTGACACCCTGATGACAATAAGCACATCTGGATCTTGGTTTCTAAATATTCTCCACCAAAAGGAACTGGGGCTCTTTGGAGAAATGGCTGATTTCAGGACTAGGGCAGGGAAGTACAGAAGAAGCCTGGAATATCTTGTGCCAGAGAGGAAGTACTTAAGGAATGATGGGGACACACTGAGAAGACACAAATACCATCTTGGAGGGGCTATGACAGGCCACATCTGGGCCAATCTGAGCATCCAAATAAATAGTAATGGATTCTAACTCATGGAATCAAATGTCTGCACTGAAATAAACAAATAGAAGTGTGTGAATGATAGGATATTTACCTAGTCTCAAAGTATCTCCCTATAAAATATTTATTTCAAAAAGGAGGAGAGCAACTTTACAGCACAGAAGGTGGAAGACACCTCCTTATTCAAGTGATCAAAGTTAAGATCTTCAATAATGGGCATGCACTTGTAGACCCAACTACTCAAGAGGTTGAGGCAGGAGGATCACTTGAGCCCAGGAGTTTGAGACTTCAGCGAAATATGATTGCACCACTGCACTCTAACTGGGGTGACAGAGAGAGACCCTATCTCTAAATAAATATAAAATAAAAATTTAAAATGGCACTATTAAGCTATTCACCTGGCCAGTCATTGCCCAGGGCTGTTTGCCTTTCAGATTCCTCAAGGAAAACCAGAAACCTAGATTTGTAGCTAAAAATGGCTTGATTTTTAAATGCTGGTAACTCAGATTTTTTAAAAGAGATGTAAGCCACACAAAACATTTATTTTTTTAAAAAGATATAAGCCACACAAAACGTTTATTTTTTTCCTTTTTCTTTTGACACAACCTCAAACTTACAGAAAAGTTACAAGTACAGATACAATGTTTTTTCTTGAACCAGTTGAGCATAATTTACTGACACAATGCCTTCTGCCTGACCTCAGAGTCCAGAGTCACTGGGACCATAGATATGCACCTCCACACCCAGCTAATAGTACTCTTTAGATGTGCTGTGTGACCCCCAATTCTTCACAACCTCACCACTCTTCACCGTGTCACACCCAGGCCACAGCATCTATTTCTACTACCAGCCTGGCCCCATCTTCTGGGAAGGCAATAACCCACCCCAGAGCAGGGTGCACACATTTGTTGGATGAATGGATGAATAGATGAATGGATGAATGAGTTTTCAAGATAACCCAGAGCACTTACCTCTCTTGGCACATCTGGCTTAGGGTCTATGGCAAGGTGCTTCTTGGATCAGCCATAGTTTTTAAGTGGTGTGGCTGGAATGGAGCAAGTTGAGAAATCAGGGTGTTGTCTGATGCCAGAGGGCCCCATGTGGGCAGTGATCTCTTCATGGAATTGATGGAGGCATCTGTAAGATGGGTGGGGTTCTGGCACTAGGTTGTGATGCTGGGCGGGCTGTGATGCTCCCAGGAGATGGTATCATGGGATGCCTGAGGTGGTAATGTTGGGTGGGGTGGGAACAAGCCAAGTTGATGGCTTGGGATCTTATCAGTGGGAGATCTGACTTGATTGGACAAGTCAGGGTCTGGGTTATGAGCACAAGATGATGTTGGCTTTGTCTTCCCAGCCCCTCTTACTTCCTGATTCTATGAGGGTTATACCCTTGGTTTGGAACGACTTCTCTCATCTGCCTCTGAAAGATTACATTGAAAACATTCCTTCAGGTTTGGCAGATATTTTTCTTGCACCAGTGATTTCTCACTGCCTTTAACATAAAGTCAAAACTCTACCACTCCCTATCTGACCCAACACACTGCAGACCCTGTTCACCTCCCTGGCCCCCATGTTTCCTTGCACATACCAAGCAAGCTTTTTTTTTTTTTAATCAAAAATGTTTAAAAAAACAAGGTTGCCTCCTTAAGGCTTTTGCTCATGTACCTTCCACCCTTATTTGACCTGGCTGTATCCTACTTCTCCTTCAGGTCTCAGCTCAAACATCACCTGTTTGGAAGTACTGTCTCTAATCCTATCTCAGCCAGCAGCGGTCAGTAATCATGTGCCACTAAACTGCTTCATTTTCTTCACTTGAGCTCACCAGTGTCTACAATTGTCTTACCATTTGTGTATTGTGTCCCCAACCAGAAAGTCAGCTCCACGAGGGCAGGGATTTTGGTGTATGATTCATCACTTTATCCTCAATGCCCAGCGCATGCATGGCACACAGTAGGGGGTGAAATGGGGATTTACTCTGGAATGAATAAGAGGCTCTCAATGGGGAGTTCGATTTTTGGATAAGCTGGCATTGGGTTTTAGGACACAAACATCTAGGTGGATCATGTCTGAGGCGAACTGTGATTCAGGGTATGAGAAGCACATCCCCTGGGCGATTGGGGTGAGACCAGGTTTGGGAAGACAGCACCCAGCCAGGTGATGGTTGAACGGGATTGTAGATGGGGCTGGCTCTGACGATAACATCAGCCTGTTGAGGTCAGACCGGACCCCATGTTTCAGAAAGCGGGAATCCAGAAAGGCAGTGGCTGAATTCGCTGGTGACTTAAGCAGTCTTCAGTAGGTATGAGGTCATCGAAGGCGAAGACTCAGGCAATCGGGTGTCCCCATCGGCTGCAGCCGAAGAGCGCAGCGACCCGAGCAGTGTTCCACGGGTCTCTTGGGGCTGGAGGGGACAGGACAGGCTGGGGAGGAACAGGGGTCTTGAGAGCGCCGGTAGGTTGGGCCCGTGAGTGGGCTGGGAGCTGCGACCTCGGAAGCCCCGCGCTCTCATCGGGAGAACCCTGACCGAGCCTGCCCGTCCGGGGGGGGGGCCAGGCCGGGGGCGGAAGGAAGCACCCCGGGGAGGACTCACCCG
>NW_007250800.1:42840-44258 GCF_000164805.1 Carlito syrichta | reverse complement strand
GTCTCCCCGCGGCATGCTGCCTCTTCTCCCCGAGAGTCCTGCATCCCGGTCCCACTATTCCCTCCTCTCCTTTCAGAACGATTCTCAGCTCCCTCCCCTTGAAACGGACCCCCGAGTCTTAGGCCCCGTCTCTTCCTCAAAGCGTGCCAGCCTCGCCGTCCTGGGACCTCCGAGCGCTCTCCCCTCGGAGTTCCCCCGTTCCTGCAGGGAGGGGGTCTGGAAGATTGAGTTGCAGAACTCTGGGGTCTTTTTCTAGGGGAAGCCCCCTAAAATTTTCCTCCATTTAGGACCGGGGTCAGGACGGGGGGAGCTGCTTTGTGGGGTGAGGCTAGACGCAGGGTGCTTGCATGAATCCTTGGTCATATGGGGCCCTGACGGAGGAAGACCCCTCCCCGTGTATCAGGTGGAAGAAGCTCGGAGGCCCTGCCCTTTCAGACCCTCTCCTCACACCTCCCCCCGCCCCTCCCCGCCCAGGCCAGGCCAGGCCCTGGATGGAAAGTGGGAAACAGAAGCCAATGCCATCCGCCCTTGCCCTTTGCCTTTGGGTTCTAGGTGAGGGTGCAACCTGAGCCTCCGCTTTGCTTTCCTCTCTTCCACGAGGGCTCTACCCTGCCGCTTCTCTTGGTGGCATGGCAGGCCTCAGGGCAGAGTCCTGCTGAAGCCCACACGCCGAAATCCTCAAGACTGTCTTGGACTGAAGAGATCTGGCGCCCTTGGGCATCACTGGCTTTGCCCCTAGTGGGTGATCAGGGCTTGTTGGGGCCAGTAGTTCCTGCAGCACCGTGAGCTCTGGGGCGGTGGTGAAGTCCACCTCTTGAGTCTTGGTGTCCCCATATGTGAAATGGAGACGCTCATCTCAGCTGGCTGTGAGCGGTAAAACACTGAGGCCCGGAGTGCCAAAGTGCTCTTTTATGAAATTTCTCCCCTTTTTTTTTTTCTGTTTTCTTTGAGTCACAGTCTCACTCTGTTGCCCAGGCTGCAGCCTTGACCTCCTGGGTTCAGACAATCCTTTCACCTCAGCCTCCTGAGTGACTGGGACTACAGGCACATGCCACCACGCCTAGCTAGTTTGTTTTTTTTTTTGTAGAGACAAGGTCTCACTGTGTTGCCCAGGCTGTGTGTACACGTTTATGGAAGTTTCTGAATCCAGACTGGTTCCTTCCTATAGTAGATGATTAATCAGTGTTTGAGTGCCTGGGTTGTGTGAATCTCAAACCTGGGTAAGCAACCTGAGAGCATGGCCTTGTTCCTTTATATCCTTGTTCCTTTATATGCTGTGTTCCCAGTGCCCAGAACAGTATCTGGCACATAGTAGGTGTTCAGGCAGTACTGCTGGATATACAAAACTTTCTTATAGCCGGGCTCGGTGGCTCAGCCTGTAATCCCACGCCTTTAGGAGGCTGAGGTGAGTGGATTGC
>NW_007250800.1:40510-42820 GCF_000164805.1 Carlito syrichta | reverse complement strand
GAGACCCACCTGGGCAACTTGGTGAGACCTCATCTCTACAATAAATCAAAAATTAGCCGGATGTGGTAGCGCACACCTGTAGTTCCAGCTACTTGGGAGGTTGAGGCAGAAGGATTGCCAAAGCCCAGCAGGTCGAGGCTGCAGTGGCCGGGAGGGGCCACTGCACTCCAGTCTGGGCGACAGAGTGAGACTCCAACTCAAAAAAAAAAAAAAAAAACTTTCTTATGCTCTGTGTCACAGTCTTAAGATAATACTGAATCTCCAGATAGGGGCTTAAATGCTCACTGGGTTTAGCATCTAGCATCGAGGAGTTGTTCAGTTTTGTGTCAGAGATTTGTTTGTTTGCTTTCTCTTTGGTTCCATCAATGTTTGTAAGTCAGAGGCAGGTTGCTTTGGACAGGGATTTGGAATCTGTTTCAGCTAGTGATTCTCAACTGAGGGCAATTCTGCCCCTTAGGAAACAACTGGCAATGCCTAGAGACATTTTTATGTGTTACAACTCAGGCAGGCGGGGTGGGGGTACTACTGGGATTTCGTGGATAGAGGCCAGCTACTAAACATCCTACAATGGACACAGTCCCCTACGCCAAAGAATAATCCAGCCCAAAATGTCAGTAGTACTGAGGCGGAGAAAGCCCAGACACACCTGTATCCTCCTCCTCCTAACATCCTCAAATCATCCTCAGTGAGGCTGCATGTCAGTTCTGCGTTTGGGGATACCATTATTTGACGTGATTATCTGGCTGGTTTTAGAGGAAGGAGGGAGGTGACAAGCCAGAGCCAATAGTGGTCTGGTGTCAGGGTTCAAGCGCATCTCCTCCTCCTCCCTGGTCTCAAAGGACCCTTGTCTTTGCTGCAGTCCCTGTGCTGTGGGATGTCACATCTGTTGATAGAAGTCCTATTTATACAGAAGTCCCATTAAGCAGAAGCCTCCGTGGGGTTGGGCCACAAAGGGTTAACCATGGGGGAGACAATGCCCTCTCAGCTGTTTACTGTTCAACAAAGAGGATAATTTTTAGCACTCAAACAAAAAGGTGACCCTGGCTTTGAACCATTAGACTCTTCTGGGGGGAGAATTCCTCCTGAGGGTCAAAAACTCAAACCCTGGGAGGATTCTTCCACCAGTGACTTTCCACATTGGACGGTTGATCAAGATCTGAGATCTGCTGTCAGCTCTAACACAGAAGTGATGTCTAGCTCTTGGGAGCAACTGGTCACCTAGATGTGTGTGTGTCTTGAATGGAGCTCTCTGGGGTGGTGGACACAGGAGCCTGAAAGGTGTTGCAGGGACAGTTTCCTCCAAATCAGGGTTTTCTACCATGGCACTGCCAACCTTTGGAGTGAGAGCATTCCTTGTGGTGGGGCTGCCCTGTCCATTGTGAGATGCTTAGCAGTATCCCTGGCCTCTACCTGCTAGATGCCGGTAGTACTGCCCCCCCCGAGCTGTGACCACCAAAACTATCTCCAGGGAGACAACATCACCTGTGAGAACCATTGCTCTAGATATAAATATGGCAAAGAGCCAAAAGCTGTGATTTTAAGACATATTTAATTCTGCAAGGAAAATCTGTTGATTGAAGGCAAATGGAGCAAAAGCAAGGGATATTTTAAATCTCCTTGTTCACTGAGCACTTGCTATGTGCTACGTACTCTATGTACATTAGTTCATTTAATCCTCTCACAAGCTTTTGTGGTAGAATCTTAAGGAAGAATCTCTGCCAGCATCTCAGAGTATTTGCCTTCCAGACTCATTCACATTTATCTTTGAAAAAAAAAAAGTATAGGCCGGATGCGGTGGCTCAAGCCTGTAAACCCAGCACTTTGGGAGGCTGAGGTGAAGGATTGCCTGGGTCCACAGATTCGAGAACAGCCTGGGAAACTTGGCGAGACCTCATCTTTACAATAAATAAAACAAAAATTAGACAGGCGTAGTAGTGCGTGCCTGTAGTTTTGGCTACTTGGAAGGCTGAGGCGGAAGGGTTGCCAGAGCCCAGCAGGTTGATGAGCATGCCATTGTACTGCAGCCTGGGCGATGGAGTGAGACTCCAACTCAAAACACTTGATTTTTTTTGACCTAACAATATAGTGTGACCATCTTTTCATGTCAATCCTCATTTTTTTCTATTATTATTATTGATATTATTATTATTACTAAGTCAGAGTCTTACTCCGTCACCCAGGAGAGCAGTGGTATGCTCATGGCCACCACAGCATTCATCTGCTGGGCTCAGGCCATCCTTCTGTCTCAGCCTTCCAAGTAGCTGAAATGACAGGTGAGTGCCACCATGCCTGGCTAATTTTTTTTTTTTT
>NW_007250800.1:19170-40210 GCF_000164805.1 Carlito syrichta | reverse complement strand
TCCACTCACCTCAGCATCCCAAAGGCGCGGGATTACAGGCTGAGCCACCAAGCCCGGCTAATTTTTTTATTTATTGTAGAGACAAGTTCTCACCACGCTTCCCAGGCTGGTCTTGCGCCCCTGGGTTCAAGCAATTCTCTTGCCTCTGCCTCTCAAAGTGCTGGGATTACAGACATGAGCCACCATGCCTGGCCTCTTTATTATTATTTTTTTAGAAATAGGGTCTTACTCTGTTGCCCAGGCTGGGGTACAGTGGCACGATCATAGCTCACTGTAATCTCAAACTCTGGGGCTTGAGTGATCCTCCCACTGTAGCCTCCTGAGTAGCTGGACTACACAGATGTGTGCTACCACACCCGGTTACTTTTTATATTTTAATTTTTTGGAGATGGACGTCTTGCTCTGTTATCCAGTCTGGTCTCAAACTCCCAGCCTTAAACAGTCCTCCTGCCTTGGCCTTCTGAAATGCTGGGATTACAGGCATGAGCCACTGCGACAGTCAATCCTTATTTTTCATAACTGCTTAGGATTCCGCTGTTTCAATATGGCCATAATTTATTTGCCCAATCCCCTGCTGCTTATTTTTGGCTCTGATAAACAATGCTGCAGTGAACATCTTGTATTTCTTTGCACACTCCTTTGGTTATTTCCTCATTGCTAGAAGTGAAATTGCTCAGTGGAAGGATGCTAAGACTTTTAAACTGTTAGCGCTGCCTCATTGCTTAAGCTTGTATTGGGTGTGGTTTGACAGAATTGGTTGGGCTTAGTGAAGTCGCCTCTTTTTGCTTCTGTGGGCGTGGGCTGCTGGTCGGCCTCCTGCTTGCCTGGTTTAGAGCATCCATGTCTTGGCTTGCCCTTCCTCCAGATCTCCAGTCTGAATCTCCTGAGTGTACAGGTTCTACCACCTCCACTGAGAGGCCAGCCCTTTGTCCATCTTCTCTCTCTACCTTTACCTAGTAATCAGATCTCTCCTGACTGATCAGTTTGCAGGTCTGACTTCTGTGAGGCCTGACCTCTCATTTTTTAGGTCAATTTTGCAGCTGTTCTAGGGCATTAACAATTAGAGGGCAGGGGTAGGGAGATGTAGATGGTACTTAGTTTTGCCGCTACTGCCTGGACACCTCCGTGGCTCCCCATTGAAATCTGGGCTGTAATCATTCTAAATGGCTTCGAGTGGGGCTGCTTGCCATCACTTGCCTCCAGAGGGACCTGCACCAGTCCCTCAACCTGGCAGACCACTCTACTTTCCAGCCCACCACCCTCCTCTTGTCTGGCTGGGTTCCACTTATCTTTAAGGAATCTGCTTAAGGAATCCACTTGTCAGTCACCTTATCCAGAAAGTCTCTCCTGACTCCCTTGGGCTCAGAACTTATCACATTCTGAGACTGAGTTGTTTCAGTGCCTAGCACTTAGCAGCCTAGTCATATCTGCTGAATGAATACTTTTAGTTCCAGTCCCATTCTCTGGGTTCTTACTGAAGATGCTTTGCCTTTCTCTCCCTTTTCAAATTAAAATATGTGACTAAATTAAAATATGTAACTCCTTTCATATCCTTACTTGTGGCAGACTTTAGTCAGTTATGGTACTGTTTTGCCCTTTGAACCTAGACACAATCTCAGTGTCTTTCCTTTTTTTTTTTTGAGTTAGAGTCTCACTCTGTTGCCCAGACTGGAGTGCAGTGGCTGCTCCTGGCTACCGCAGCCTTGACCTGCTGGGCTCCAGCGATCCTTCTGCCTCAGCCTTCCAAGTTGCTGGAACTACAGGTGTGTGCTACCACCCGGCTAATTTTTTTGATTTATTGTAGAGATGAGGTCTCACCAAGTTGCCCAGGCGGGTCACAAACCCATGGGCTCAGGCAGTCCACTCACCTCAGCCTCCCAAGGCGTGAGATTACAGGCTGAGCCACCAAGCCCGGCTTCAGTGTCTTTCTTAACACAACCACAGGTCAGTTGGAGTTGGTGCATGGACTGACATCGATTTGCTCTCCCTGTTTAGGAAGAAACCACAGATGGAAGAGCTGAAGGTCATGATTTCACCTCTCACTTCTTGAGATCCAAATTCTGGGGGTATCTGTTCTTCATTTATACCTCTTAATGAAATGGATGGCTATTCTGGGGGTATCTGTTCTTCATTTATACCTCTTAATGAAATGGATGGCTGTAAACTCTGGCCTTACAGATACCTGGCACTCATCGAATAGTCCTAGCGTGAACCCAGAAAGAGTGGTTTTTCCTCACTTTTGGTTCAGTGCTTACTCCATTTTGGGGGCCAGTGGTAACCTAGAAGCAGATAATTGACTTCTTTTACAGCCAAAGGAACCAAGGCCACAGTTTAGAGGACTCACCCAGAGTTACACAGCCAGTGACTGACATCAGGCCTCTGGACTCCCTATGCAGTGCTCTTGCTGTTGTGCCTGGCTGCTGTTCTGGCTTCCTCTCCCATACAGAAGACCCCCAGCAGAGCCAGCCTGGTTGGCCACTGAGGGAATCCAGTGGTTCAGCTGGCACTGTGGTGACCTGTACACATGACAATGACATGGGAGTCACTGAACAGATAGAACAGATATGGGGTGGCGTACCTCACAATCAATCTGCCAAGCTGGGTCTGTAACACCTGCTAATTTGAATGCAAATTAGGATGACTGGGTATGGATGTCACTCTGGGGAAAGCCCCAAGCAAATGGGCTTTTCCTTTATTTTTAGAGATAGGGCCTCACTGTCACCCTAGCTGGAGTGCAGTGTCACAATCCTAGCGCACTGTCACCCTGAACTCCTGGGCTCAGGCAATCCTTCCACCTCAGCCTCCCAAGTAGCTGGGACTACAGGCATGTGCCACCAGGCACAGCTTATTTTTAAAATCGTTTGTAGAGATGGGGTCTCACTACGTTGCCCAGGCTGATCTAGAACTCCTGGGTTCAGATCATCCCTCAGAGTAGCTGGGGTTGCAGGCCTGAGCCACTGCACGCTTTCCATCAATTGGGAAATGGGGCTAACTGCCTGGGAAGCAACTCTGCTGGCATCCACTGATCTGTGAGTTGGAAGCTTCCCCTGTTGCAGTGAGCACCTCTTCTGGAATTTGGGACCATCTACCACAGCCCTGCAGTGTTTTGTTTGTTTAAGTCAGTACAAATATACGTTTGTTTTTGGTTTTGTATAGACGATTCCAAGAAAGACAGACAAGAAACTGTCCTCACCCTCCTAATATAGCAGGTTGGTTACCATTTTGGCTGGGTGTCTGTTGAGAGCTGGGTTCTCGGGAAGTGGGATATAGATTGTGTGCCTGGAGGTACACCAGGAAGATGATACAATCAATGTCCTGTGGAGGAAGAGCCCAGACAGAGGTTTCCTGCAGCGTTCTTACAGTTTTGAAGCAGCCTGCAGACTTTGGAGGTGCATTTGCAAGTAGGCAGGCTTTATTAGCACCTCTGGTATGCTGGTGCCACGTGGGTGGCTCCTGCTCACAGCCTCACTTGGCCTGACAACAGTCTGGAGAGAGGGCTGCCACAGGCCCCGCCCCCTGCATCTTCCAGTCAGTCTGCATGGCGGCCCCTGAGTCGGCTGTTTTTGAGGCTCAGAGGAGGAGCGGTCACTTTGAGTCTGAGTGTGACATCCATGCCCTAAACACTGTGGACAAATGAGTGGGAAGAAGCAGGGGCACTGGCATCTAGCTGAGCCAGCCTGGACTTGCGTTCCAGCGGTGTTTGTGGGCTCATGCTGTGTGTCCATAAGCAAGTAAGTCCTCTCTCTGAGCCTGCCACCCCAACTGTAAGACCGGGAGGCTGAGCCTCCCAGGAGGGTCGATGGAGGTGATCTCACAATGAGCTTTTGGTGCCTGATGCCTGGGGTCACCATGTCTTTGCACAGGTAAGGCAGGTGGCCCTAACCTTTGGGAACTCCCTGCACCTGGGAAACAGGCATCTGCCGGAAAGAAGTCTCCTCTGAGCCCAGGTGACCAACTGCCAGGGCCTGTGGACAGCCGCCTGGCTGCTTAAGCCCCAGAGTAGCTCCAGCACCCTCCTTTGGACTGTCCCAAGGCCAGCACCAAGTACAGACTGATGGCACCCACCTGCCGGCACCTGAGGATGGTGATTGGATCTTTCTGTGTTCAGGAAAGTCTGGCCCTAAGGGCAGAGCTTGAAGTCTGAGGGGGGAGTGGGATTGAGAAGTAGGAGGGGAAAGACCCCGATGTCTGCTTTGGTGCTGACTCGTGGGCTTCTCCTTGCCACTCCTCATCCTCCGCCTCGCAGGGCTGTGTGAAGGGATGTGCTCCACTGTGACTCCCATAGCGCCAGGTCGAGCCCTCCCGGACCCAGCAGCCACAGAGCACAGGTGCCCCGCCAGTGGTGAAGTGAAAGGGAATGGGAAGAATTCATGGCAAAGGGCTTTATAAAACACACATACACAAAACATGGCCTTCATCATAGCTAGCGTAACCCCTGCTTTTGAGTGGTTCACATGGTTAAGCATTGAACTAGGCAATATCTCACTCATTTCTTATTTTTAGTGGAGAGGGGTCTTGCTATGTTACCCAGGCTGGTCTCAAACTCCTAGCCTCAAGCAATCCTCCTGCTTTAGCCTCACAAAGAGCTGGGATTGTGGATGTGAGTCACCATGCCTGAGCAGCAACTAATTTCTGATCCTCTTGATGACTTCAAGAAACAAGAGAGGCTGGGCTCAGTGGCTCAGCCTGTAATCCCACGCTTTGGGAGGCTGAGGTGAGTGAATTGCCTGAGCCCGCGGGTTCAAGACCTGCCTGGACAATTTGGCGAGACCTCATCTCTACAATAAATCAAAAATTAGCCAGGCATGGTAGTGCACGCCTGTAGTTCCAGCTACTTGGAAGGCTGAGGCAGAAGGATCGCCGGAGCCCAGCAGGTCGAGGCTGCGGTGGCCGGGAGCAGCCACTGCCCTCCAGTCTGGGTGACTGAGTGAGACTCCAACTCAAAAAAAAAAAAAAGAAAAGAAACAGAAGGAAATGGCACTATTTTACAGAAAAGGAGACTGATGTTCCGAGAGGTGAAGGGATTAGACCAGGCTGCGAAGCTAGAAAGTGGCTTACAGGGCTTTGCGTGGGTCCAGCCATGTAACAGGAGAGGCCAGCACCACGTCAGGACAAAGGAAGACGCTGAAGTCTAGTCTTATGGGGTGAAAAGGCCCCTTTCGTGCTGCCTGTGGGGGAGGGGAAATGCAGGCAGTTCCCATCTGGCCCAACAATGTGCTTGTTTCAGTGAGCTTATTAGAAGGGAAATGTTGGGTTCTAGGTATAGGCTTCATTGTTTGGTTTTCAAAGCCTGCCAGGGTGAATGTTGACTCTTTCTTTTACATTCTTACAATGTTTCTTGTAGTGAGACCCTTTTTTTATGTTACTGAGTTAACTCTGAGCTTGGCAAAGTCATTGTGGCAGCTCAGCCTCCTCCAGGGACCTATGAAACCTCTGCCTTGTGTGGGCAGTTAGGCCACTGACTCGATTCCTGTGCTTAGGTGTGCTTTTTCTGAATCGCTGATCCTCCAGTTTTCTAACTTCGCTCCCTTCTCGGATCTCTTTTTTAGTGGTCTGGAATATACTTGAAGTAATAGTTTTATGACTGGGAGATTTCTCCTAATTTTAACCATATTAGTCAGTCAGACAGTGACTCCTTCCTTCCCTTCCTTTCTCCTTTGATTCTTAATCATTGAAATAAATAATTATTTTCTAGATTACTTCTCTAAAGAAAAGCTTTGCCTGTAGGGAAAGATGAAGATGATATGAGTTTTAACAATAAGCATAAATAACAATACCTTCTTTTTTGTTGGGCACTTACTAGGTGCCAGAAACTGTGCTGACCCCTTTGTTTATAAAGCCTCATTTAAGCCTCACAGCAACCCTATGAGGAGGAGTCCATTACCAGCCTCATTTTACAAATGAGGAAACAGTGGCCCAGAGAGGTTAACCAATTTCTCCTAGGCCACACAGCAAGTAAGAGAAATACGTTTCCCAATTTGAGGCTGGTTTTTGCTGAGCAGGGCAATTGTGGCCAAGGAGTTGGCATGTCACGGGGGTGAGTTTTTGAAGCAATGTTTTGAATGTTTTGTAAGCATTCCTTCCTCTTGAGAGTAGAATTTTGAGCAGGAACAGGCTTTAGGAATGTGGGCATTCTCAGGGCCCTTATCCTTAAACATAGGCCTTATTGCAAACTGAGCTGTGACAACCCGGATTAATAAATGATTCATCCCCATCACCTGTAAATTGAGTGGCTCCCATTATGATCCTTGCAACCCAGGACCTGTAAAGTTAATCTGCCCTATGTGTTTAACAACTGAACTTTATTACCCAACTATATAAAAAAAAATTGAAATAGACCCTTCCCACCCCAGGCTGCAGGCATCCTGTGATACAGACATCCTGTTCGTCCTTTTTGGAAATAAGTATGTATGGATTGGGCTGGGTGTGCTTGACCCTGAGTCACGCAGGCTGTCATTTTTTGTGCTTTTTGTTCTTGCATGAAAATTTTTCCTGAGATGAAACGAGAGGGTGGGCCAGGGTGGGGCGACTTGGTCACCTTGTTGCCCAATGCCAGGAACATTGCCTGATGTAAGGGGTGGTTGTGTGAAGAGGCAGGCCTAGAGAGCAGCTGGGATGGAAATTTCCAGACGGGTGGTGTGGTCTTGCTCACAGCATAATGACTGGTGCTCTCCAACTCTGTGGAGGCCAGAAAAAGAGGAAATGGGACTGAATCTGAGTGGCTATAGTGGCTGCTGGCTTGCGGGGAATTCTGCTTTCTGGGCAATGTCACCCATCTGAACTACCGCCGAGAGCCAGGCAGGGATCCCCAGACGGCCCTTGTCCAGCCAGAATTGTCACAGAGGTCATGCACAAAACCCCTGCTTGGTGTCCATCTTCTCTTATTTTGCAGGCGATTCTGTTGGTTATTTATTGTTTAAGTATCTAGCAGAATCAAAGTACTATAGGCAAGGCAGGAAGAAGTAGCCATCAACCATCAAGAAGGGTTTTCAAAAAACACAAAAAGCTGTCTGAAAATCCTGAAGAAGCACTATCTAGAGCCATTCCGTGAAAGTCTAAGGGGGCCAGTAACATTTCAGGGGCATACTTTTATCATAATTCATATGTATGCATATTTCTGAGTTGGGGTCTCAACTCTGTCATCCAGGCTGGAGTGCAGTGACACAATCACAGCTCACCACAACCTCAGCCTCTTGGACTCAGGCAATCCCTCCATGTTGGCCTCCTCAGTAGCAGGGGCTATAGGTACATACCTGGCTAATTTTTTGGTTTTTTTGTAGAGATGAAGTCTTGCTATGTTGTCCAGGCTGGTCTTGAACTCCTGGGCTCAAGCAGGCCTCCCACCTTGTCTCCCAAAATGCTGGGATTACAGGCATGAGCCACCGTGAGTGACATAATTCATATTTTTGATGATGACCCTGTTTAGGAAGTTACAAATAGCTTCCTGTACAAAAGTAGGGACATTTGTGTTACATTTTGATGAGTTCTATAACTAGAGAAAGTTGGTGCAATCATAAAATTATTTGGTAGATGGAAAATAATTCACTGTTTTAATTTTCTGTTATTAAGTTTAAGCATCTTTTCATTTCTTCTCTGAATTGTGCATTATTCCTGTAGAACTTTTTTCCTTATTGATTTGTAAGAGCTCTTTACATATTAAGGATAATAGCCTTTTCTCTATTATATTTGTTACACAGACTCTACTCCCCCCAGCCCCAGCTTGTGCTTTGGTTGGTGGAAGGATTTCCCCCTGCCCCATATAGGAAGTTTCTGGGTTTTTTAAAATTTATTTTTTATTAAAAAAATTTTTTTTGAGTTGCCCCCAACAGGTCTCACTCTGTTGCCCAGGCTGAAGAGCAATGGCACAATCATGACTCACTGCAGCCTTGATCTCCTGGGCTCAGGTGATCCTCCTGCCTCAGCCTCCTGAGTAGCTGGGACCACAGATGCGTGCCGTCACGCCGAGCTAATTTAAAAAAATTTTTTTATGGTGATGAGGTCTCACCATGTTGCCCGGGCTGGTCTTGAACTCCTGGGCTCAAGTGATTCACCTTCTTCTGCCTCCCAAAGTTCTAGGATTATAGATATGAGCTACCGCACCTGGTCTCTGTTTATTATAATCAGATGTATTAGTCTTTTCCTTAGGCCTCTGGATTGAGTAGTAGCATGCTTAGAAAAAACCTCCACTAAACAGAAGAGGCCATTTGCTAGGTGTTCCAGGTAACCAAGGCTTTACTGGATTTAGAATCTGTGCCTATTCGAATTGGTTCTGTGAAATAAGATGGTGGAGTCATTTCCGATTTTTCTTTTTTCTATTTTTTAATTTTTTTTGAGTTGGAGTATCACCCAGACTGGAGTGCAGTGGCCGCTCCTGGCCGCCGCAGCCTCGACCTGCTGGGCTCCAGCGATCCTTCCACCTTAACCTTCCAAGTAGCTGGAACTATGGGCACGCGCTACCACGCCTAGCTAATTTTTTGATTTATTGTAGAGATGAGGTCTCGCCAAGTTGCCCAGGCGAGTCTCAAACCCGCGGGCTCAGGCAATCCACTCACCTCAGCCTCCCAAAGCGTGGGATTACAGGCTGAGCCACCGAGCCCGGCTCGATTTTTCTTTTTTAAAGACAGCTCCCTTTCTCCCTGGGAGTAAGATGATGAACTAGAAAATCCTCCAAATCCCCTCCCTCCCTCCAGGCAGATAGGTTCTAGATGGCATTTTAAAGACCTTGTTTGCTGACAATTAAAGAAAAAAAAAAAAACAAGTTTGGGGAGAACTGCAAAACTGGTCAAACTGGTTAATTTTGGGCAGGGCTGCATTCTGTAGGAAAGGTAAGGCCGGATAACCTGGTAGAAGTGTGCTATGCTCTGTTCAGAGCGGGCGCACACTTGAATTTAAACTATTAGAAAGACCACCATATGCTTGGGAATTAAAATTATCTTCTGGTTTTCCTGTCAGAGTTTTCCTGTTTTCCTTGAGTTCACACAAACCGATGGAGACAGTCTAGAAAGAAAGGTGAGGGTGCCATGGAACTAGTCTTGGCTCTGAGTTCGTGACATTCATGTGACCCTGAGCTTTGCTGGGCTTGGTGTCCTTGGATTGCACCAAAGGCAAACATAAGCCCAGGGCTTCCAGTGGACGATGCTGCAACAGGCTTCGGCCAACTGAACCTGGAGCATTTCCTGTTTGCACAGCATCTCTGGACTTAGGAGTGAAGGGCCTCAGCCTGCAGCAGTTAAGTCACTTGGCCAAACTCACACCAGAGCCAAGATTCAAACCCAGTACCAGCGGCCTCTAGGTCACTCACTGTGCCGCTGCTGCATCAACCACAGGCAACCCACTCTCGGATGCTTCCCAGTCAGCTTCATGTGCACGATTATGGGTACACAGAGGGGCCTTTCCTGCCGGTGGTTTGTCTTGGTGTGGTGTGGAAGTAGATTCTGAGTCACGTTCCCAGCCCCTGCCTCAACTCTCCTCTCTGTGGGGTTTGTCTCCCAGCCTCAGAAATGCACTTGGGGCACCACGTTCTTCCCTGCAGTTGAGCAGAAGCTCTGGCTCTGTGTGGTGGCCACACACACAATGACAGCTGCTTTTGGGCCCAGCTCCTGCTGACCACAGCAGCCTTGTGACCCTCATAGCGCACTGTCAGGAGAATGCAGAACAAAAAGCCTTTCTCCCTACCACCAGGGCAGGGCCGCTCAGAACTGCACAAGAGTCATTTTCAGGGACCCTGGATAACATTTTTCTGCATCTCTAAACTGCATGTTGAATGATTTGAGTCATTGAGAAAAGCTAATAAACCACCCATGGTTGATGACTTTCTGCCACCAAGCCCTCATTCTGTGTCATCTCCATTGGAAGACTTTGGTTGAAAATCAGCCTGTAGCAGTCAGCAATCATGGCTGGCACTCTGAGCACTCACTCTGCGTGCACGACACCTCTCCTCCTCACAGCAACCCTGCAGAGGACTCCCATTTTATAAGCAGGGAAACTGAGACTCTGGTCCCTTAACATAGCCTCTGCCATCTGGGTTGAAAGGGTGCGTAAAACCAGTGTCGGGAGGATCTGAACTACAAGAGCACACATAGACAAAGAGCCTGGTGGGGAAACTCACCAGTAGATTCTGCATTTCCCACAGTCCATTCACTCATTCATTCCACAGATGTCACCCAAGGACCTACTGGCGTCAGGCACTGGCTGGGTGCTGGGGCCGCAGCAGGGAACCAAGACAAGCAGGTCCCTGCTTCCTCAGAGCTCAAGTCTGGCGAGCAGGATGGTTGGTAAACAATGTGCTACACACGCAACTATCAGTGCCGTAACAGTGACATGGTCTTGGGGGAAAAGGTAGAAAAAGAAATAGGACTTTTATAAGCAGAAAAAACCTGACGTTGTTTTTTCCAGTATTTTCTGTGAAGAAATTTAAACAGCAAAGTGAAAGGAATTTTATAGCAAATACCCATATACCCACCATCTAAATTCCACCAGTAATGTACCAGTAGTATTTTACTGTACTCATCCACTCCTCTATCCAGTAATCCAGTGTAAACCTTTGGATATGATGCTTTTCTTTTTTTTTTGAGAAGGAGGTCTTGCCATGTTGCCCAGGCTGGTCTCAAGCTCCCCCCACCCCCAGCCTCCTGAGTAGCTGGGACTATAGGCACATGCCATCGTGCCCAGCTCATTATACATTTTTGAAGGATAAGGATGACAAGTGTTGGCTGGAGCTGAGGAGCAGCCAATCTCTGGATGGGTTTTGCCAGTCCCCATGCAGCCCATCCATGACGACTGCCTGGCTCCCGTGAGAGTCGGAATTGGTGACCCCTGCCTGCACCATCAGGAGGGCAATGTCACTAGCAGAGGAAAGAAAGTCTTGGCTATCTTATGTGATTATTTAAGTTGAGAATGTGCTGTCCTTTCAGGGAGCCAGTGGTAGAGACACCAGGAGAGAGCACCTTCTAGGGCTAGCAGGCTGTGTGACCTCCCCAGGCTGGCCTCCACAGGCCAGTGGTACAGACATCAGGCAAGGTTCAAGGGTGAGGGGCGGTCGCTCCATGAGTGCCCTTGGTGGGCCTGTCTGGGAGGCCACCACACCCAGGGTTAGGTCACCTGTGTCCCTGGCCCAGCACCTCTGAGCTGCTTCTGTGATGGCCACCCTCGGGAGGCTCCAGTCCAGCGCCTGGGGGCAGATTTGCCATCACAGACATTGGAGGAGGTGTAGGCTCTGAGCGGAGATGGCCTGTGGCTCAGTGTGGGGACTGGCACCCAGAGCCCGCAGCAGGGTACAGCAGTGGCCCAGGCCCCAGGAGCAACTTGGGTGGGAGAGTGGAGGGTGGTGGGATGTAGGTCAGGTCAAAGTCCTCCTGCTCAGCGGAGGTTCTGGGGGACCTGGTGGCTTCTACTCATGGTGGCCTCTGCTGGACCACAGAGTTTGACCCTGGTGATGATATGAAGTCATAACAATGACTAATGTCCATTTGTTGAGTGTTACCACACTGTGCACTCTGCTAAGTGTGTTCAGTGCATTACACTTTATTTTTGATTCTTACGACAACTCTGTGAAATAAGTACTATGATTGCTGCATTTGCCAGGCGAGGAAACTGAAGCACACAGAGTCAAGGAGGCTTCCTCACTGGGGTGTGGCCAGGCAAAGATTTACAGCCTGTCTGTCTGAGTCCCTACTCCACCTTCTTTCCGTTGGGTTAGGGGATGTTTCATTTACAGTGGCAAAAGCTGGCTCTCCCACATACCTCTTTTCTTTCACAGCTGCAATTACAGGTTCCAGACGGCCAGCCAGGTGTGCTGAATCACCTTGGGTGGAATTTGGCCTGCAGAAGTTCCTCCCCCAACTTCCCACCCCCAGCGGTTAGCTGGCACTCACACCAAGGTTCCCGCATAACCTCCTGGGCACTGACATGTCCATCCTGTGGGGTTTGGCACCCACCTCTGGCTGGCTCTGGGCTTTGTGTCCCCTGGCCTCTGTATTGGGGCCAGTGAGCCCACTTTCCTCGACAGTGAGGACAGTGAGGTGTCAGGGAAACATGGCTGTCTGTCTTCAGGATTGAGGGGGTAGTCCATGGTGAGCCTGCTTAGCAAAGAACCTGCCTGCTGCCTCTGCACCCAGCCCTTGGTAAGGAGCTCTGGCTGGCATGGTGTCCTGGTCCCTATGACAACAGCCTGCCACAGGGGTGACAGAGGAGGAGAAGGAGGAGAGGCAGGCAGCAGACTGCTCACACTTTACATGGAGCCCTGGAGTCCCAGGCATCACTCTGCAATTTCTAGGTCTACATTTCAGCAATTTGAAGGTGTCACCTATTGCACAGTGCTCATGACCCACAAAGAAAGGAAAAACGCCTCCATCTAAGAACATCCTGCAGGGTGCAGTGGCCCACACCTTTAGTCCTAGCTACTCAGGAGGCCGAGGAGGGAGTATCACTGGAGGCCAGGAATTTGAGACCAGCCTGAGCAACAAAGCAAGACGCCACCTGTACAAAAAATATAGCCAGGCTGGTGGCATGTACCCATAGTCCTAGCTATTTGACTGGGACTGAGGTGGGAGGATCACGTGAGCCCAGGAATTCAAGGATGCAGTGAGCTATGATTGCACCACTACACTCCAGCCTGGGTGACAGAGTGAGACCCTGTCTCTGAAAGAAAAAAAAGCAAAACACAACAACAAAAACATTCTGACTTCAGGGATGGACAAATGGTGTGTCTTGGGCTCGGGCTGTTTCAAGGCATCCCTGTCACACCTCTGTGACTGGCTCTGTCACTCTATTTGCTAAATGGGAAGTGGGAAGCTCAGACAAGCCCACACTGCCTCTGTTGACACCTACAAACAACTCTGCCCTCCCTCAGCCACACCATATGACCTCCCCTCACGCCCCCAGCCTTCCATGGCCGTGGGGGTCCTGAAAATCCCCTTGCTGGGAATCTAAACCTCTCTTCTCATTTTGTCCCCAGATTGCCTTGGGTCCCCTGTGTTTACCCCCATCAAGGCCGACATCAGCGGCAACATCACGGTACGTACCTGCCGGCAGCCGCAGCCCCAGTCCCCACCTAAGGAACCTCCATCTGCCTGGACTGCAATCCCCCAGCCCATGGAAGGAGAAGGAGGCTTGGGGATTGAGGTTGTCATCCCTTGTCTGCAGTCATGCTGTCTAGTCAGCAGCCCAGCCAGACTGGGATGGAAGTCTAACAGATTTCTTCCTCCACCCCACAAAATAGGCAGTGAACTCCAGAGTTCATGGGTGATATCAGGTCAACTTTCCCCTTCCCCAGCCCTGGGAGTTCCTGGTGCCGTCCCTCAGCCATAGACCCCACACCACATGAGGATCCATGTCAGGCCCAGTCAGGGCTCGGGACACATGGGATGTCACTTCTCCATCCCAGCAGCCTTGAGGCTGGCTCTGTTGCTCACCCCTCTCTACAGATAAGGAAGCTGAGGCTCAGAAGTGTTGAAGGACCCACTTAAGGTCATACAGCAAGTAAGTGGCAGAGCTGAGCCTGCCTGGCTTCAACTCAGAGGCCTTTGTTCCTGGACATCTTTGAATTCCAAGAGCCTATTTCTGTTTGTCCACAGAAGCAAAATTTCAGATACGTGATGTCTGAGGCAGTGTCAATAGTGGTTAGGGAATATGGATCCTGGAGCTGACCTGGGCTGGAGCCCAGTCCCATCTGTGTCAGCTGTGAGGCCTTGGGCAAGTCACTGCTCCCTTTGAGCCTCAGCGTCCTCATCTGTCAAATGGGTTGCCATGAGGATCCTGTAAGACAGGGCCTGTAAAGTCTCAGCCCTTGGGAGGGGCTCAAGAAATGTGAACAGTTGTGGTATTACTGCTTTGGCAAGTCTTGTCCATGAAGGTAGCTTTTCCAAGGGGAAAACCCTGTGTGCTCCATTTCAGAAAATCAAAGCTGTATATGACACCAACCCTGCCAAGTTCCGGACCCTGCAGAACATCCTGGAGGTGGAGAAGGAAATGTATGGAATAGAGTGGCCCAAAGTGGGGGCAACACTGGCGCTGATGTGGCTGAAAAGGTGATGGCCTCAGGTGGCAGGGCCTGGGGTCCCTGCATGCAGGAGAGGGAAAGCAAACCCTGCCCCTGCCCTGCTCTCCCCGCCGGTGTCTGCTCTGGCTGGGAGGGAAGGTTGCTTCGAGCTTGCAGCAGGATGCTAACTCAGGGCTGAGAAAACGCCTCCCACCACTGAGGCTTGCCTGTGGTGACACTTCTTTGTTCTAGTCCCACCAGAGCATAGCCAGGGAACACATACTCCACCCTGGGCATTGTGCTAAGCTCTTTATATGCCTGATCGAACTTCATGTGCTATGAGTTCCATGTGTTAGCTACCATACCTCACGAAGGAGGCCACACTCACGTGCCCAGGCCATCCAAAGTAGATTTGCATATTATGACATTTTCTTCGTAGAAAGATAGCATCTTGAGGAGGTCTGTCTCATTGCACAGATGTACTCTATGGGCTGCAGGTGGGACACCCTGATTTGAGCCCATGCAGACTCCTCAGTCCTCAGCCCAGCACTGCTGTCCCTTTGAGGACCCCCACCCCGACCTGACCCCACCACAGGGAGGGGGCAGAGCAGCTCATCCTGAACCCCAGTGGGACAGTGAGGGGCAGCGAAGCAAGGAGCCCGGCTGGGAGTGAGACAAGTTGGGCTCATGTCCTGGCCTGTGACTGAGCCTTTTGGGGGAGCTTAGTGCCTTCCTCTGTGAAATGGGCTGGTTTTGCCAAGCTCAGCCTCCATGGGCTGAGGAGAGCAAGAGACGAGGCAGTGCACTAAAGGGTGACCCTGTCAGATTTGCAATCTGGGCTACCTGCTGTACCCCACACTCTCCTCCTGGCTGTCAAAGCATTGCCCTGCCACTTGAGGATGTGCTGCAGTGGCCATGGAGGCTACAGACTGGGCTCAGGGCAGTGGGGGCCATGGCCTGATCTCAACTGGAGGAGCAGTGTCACAGATGTAGAAAGATCCTGAGGGCTGCAGGATAGAGGCAGCAAGCCTGGTGGGCGTGGGGGTGGTCTCATTGGCATCCAGCATGTCCATGGTCTGTGGCATTACAGGCCCTTTGAGGGCCAGCGCTGTGGCTTCGTCCTCCAAGCACTGATGGCCGCCTGCCATGTGCCAGCCTGTGAGAAGTCACATGACCACAGAAAGGGGCAGTGTGGACCCAGACCCCATCTTCCTGGATCTTACAGCCAGAGGGACCATCACCCTGGGTCAGCACTAGGGCCAGGGAGAGAAGGTACTCGGGGGATGCTGAGTGGAGCCAAGGGACCGTGTCACTTGGAAGGGAAGGGAAGGATCATTCTGGATCACCACTTTCTTTTGTGTGTGCATGCTCCTGGCTCCTGAATTCAGAGCCTCTCGGGTCTGCCATGATGGGCGTGCTGGCTTGTCACAAGGCAGGCGCATGCAGCGTCCTAAAGAGCCATATCCTCTCTGGGCCGCAGAGGCCTCCGCTTCATCCAGGTCTTCCTTCAGAGCATCTGTGACGGGGAACGGGACGAGAACCACCCCAACCTTATCCGCGTCAATGCCACCAAGGCCTACGAGATGGCCCTCAAGAAGTACCACGGCTGGATCGTGCAGAAGATCTTCCAGGTGAGCCAGCCACAGGCCCCAAAGGACTCCCAGCCGGCGGGCCCCACCACCCGCTCTGCACTGCTCGGCCATGACCTCCTAGAGTCTGCTTCTGCCCCCTGGTGCTCAGGAAGGACTCCCCTGTCTATCTGGGGATGAGGCTGGTCTACTCTGGGGTCCCTCTTATGGCCAGCCCTGTTTGTGACCATGGTGGGCGTGGTAGGTGTTACTGCAGATACTCCGAGGTATGTGTTTTTGTTTTGAGACAGAGTCTCACTCTATCACCCCAGGATGGACTGAAGTGGCACAATCATAGCCCAGACACCTGGGCTCAAGCGATCCTCCTACCCTAGCCTCCTGAGCAGCTGGGACTACAGGCATATACCTCCATACCTGGCCAATTTTTGAATGTTTTGTGGAGACAGAGTCTTGCTCTGTAGTCCAGGCTGATTTAGAACTCCTGACCTCCAGCACTTCCCTCACCTCGGTTTCTCAAAGCATTCTGGGACACAGGTGTGAGAAACCAGGGCAAAACCTCTTGAGGCCTCTTGAGGTGGCCTAGCCTAATTGGCTCTTCTGCTTCGGCCTGGGTTTTCACATGGAGCAGGGAGGGGAAGAAGTGTCCCTGCCCCTTGGGCATCTGCCAAGAGGACACTGGCCCTCAGGGTTCTTGGTGGCTTGTGTTGGGGTGACATCGGCCAGGCTCCTGAAGTGGGAGACTTTGGCACCAGCCTGGGCAGCTGAGAGCCCACTTGGGAGCCACCAGAAGGCCCTCGGGTGGCATTCCCTGCTGCTGCCAGCCATCCTGCCCCTGGCTGCCGCATCACCTCCCCCCGTGTGGCCTCGCCCAGCTGTGTGGCTGCCCTTTCTGCTCATCCTTGGGGCCATGAGACCCAGGCTGTGATGGGCCAGTGTCTTTCCCATGAGGCACAACTGCAGGCAGGCTGGGCGGGAGTCAGGCTGGTCCAGGCAGGAAGAGCTGGTCATGGGGCAGAACACACAGCTGTCTCCGAGTGATCCACACCAGCAGGGCTGAGGCAGGGGCCGTCCTGGGTGGGCACCTCAAGAGCCCTCCACCCCCACTGTGTGTTCCCCCAGGAAGCTTCACGACTACCACCTCAACAGTAGCGGCGTGTCCCATGTCCCTGGCCCGGGGCAGCCACCCATGAGTTGTGCTTTTCACAGACACACCATGAGGGGGGCCCCTTCTCACCCCATTTCACAGACAAGGCAGTGGCACTCAAATAAGTTGAATATCTCGCTCAAGGTCACATACCTCAAAAATGGGGGCTGTGATTCTGCCTTCCTTGGCCTCAGTATCCCTGTCTCTCAGATGAGCGTCAGATAGGCCCTACCTTGAAAGGGGGCGTTGTGTAGACTACAGTTGACCTGCGTAGGGTGCCTGGCATATGACTGCGCTTAGCAGATGGGAGCTACTGTGACTCTTCCCCCCCCGCCATATCTGGGACTTTTATTATCCTGACAGGCCCCTAACCTACACTCCTTATCCAGGGTGCCTTTTTCTTCTGGCTCTGAGGTTCTGTGAATTTCTGATCCTCCACGTTTTTTGAAGTATCAGAGCAGCCTTGAAATCTAGGCGAGTGTCGTCCCCGCAAGGACAAAAGAGAGACCACAGCCCAGATTAGCTGCCATCTCCCCAGTTCAGAAAGGGAGTTTTCAAAAGCAGCAGCTCACCTTTTCCAGAGGAGGGAACCCAGAGAGTAGAGGCTGAGCACCTACTGTACACCTGGTGCATGCTGAGCACTTTGCACAACCTCCCTCATCCTTGTCAAAGCAGCCAGATTGGGTGAGTCCCATTATCATCCCCATTTTGCAGGTGAGGAAACAAGCTCAGAGAGGCTAAATCACTTGCTCAAGGCTCACAGCTAGTCAGTGGCACAAGCTGGAATTGGCACCCAGCTCTGTTCCCAAAGCTGACGTCTTTCCTGCTGTCCCTCATGGGGGTAGAAGGGAAAACACATCTTCCTTTTCTTCTCCTTTCCCTTCCAATGCCACACATTGCACAGACCCCTGTCCAGCATGGACCTGGGCAAGTCCCCTCCCAGAGCCTTGATGTGTAGGCCTGGGTCTCACTGCTAATGCTGTGCCCTGCTCCCCTTTGCCATCTAAAGGCAGCACTGTACGCAGCCCCCTATAAGTCCGACTTCCTGAAGGCTCTCTCCAAGGGGCAGAACGTGACGGAGGAGGAGTGCCTGGAGAAGATCCGTCTCTTCCTGGTCAACTACACAGCCACCATCGATGTCATCTATGAGATGTACACCAAGATGAATGCTGAGCTCAACTACAAGGTGTAGGTGCCCATGGCAGCGCCAGCACCTGATGACCGCGGGCAGAAACAGGCAAACCCGAGTCACTGTGAATCCTGCCAGGGGCAGCCCCCAGCGCTGCCCAGGATCCTGCCAGGGTCTTCAGGAAACAGCCCTGGCTTTTTAAAAGTCTTTTTTGGGGGGTCTATTCTAATGGAGCAATAAATAAGCTCACTTCCAAATCTCCTTTGAACTTCACAACAGACTTTAGACCTTCATTTCAGTGTGATAAGAATTGATTAACATTGCTACTAAATCAGGTCCTAGGGTTTTGGGGGTTTTGTTTTCTCGCCAGTGAGGAGCACGGCTCTGGGGACATGGTGACAGCCACCTCACTTTGCAATAAGCATGTGTCCTGTGAGGAACTGAGGAATGACGTGAGGGTATTTTAAGGACCATGAAGCACTGATCGGAAATACGCAGGGCCCCTCTTGTGGGATCATTCAGATGTGAGCCGGTGTTCATTCCGTGGGGTCTGCACAGCCCAGCTGCACAGCACTGTCATTACCAGCCCTGCTCTCATCTCTTGCCAGACCATGTTTTTAGAGCTGAGACCAACCAGCAAGCCTTTGATGACCAAGGGGCGTTGCTCTTCAAGCTACGGGGCACAGTTGACCACAGAGGACTGTATTTGCAGACTTCTGCAGAACCATTTTCTTCAAGGACAGCTTTTCCAACCTAAGAAATTACCTACTGTGTGTGTTCTTTGGAGGGGGAGAGAGAACCCTCCAGCAGCTGAGACCCAAGAAAACGCCTTGATGCCTTAACTGTCCTTCCTGGAGCTACAAAGAGCCGTATTTTTTAAAAGTGTTTGGGGGCAACCCCAAAGGGTAGATGTTAAAAAAAAAAAACCCAATGAGGAACAATTGGTGATTTTTATGCAGAAACTAAATAATCCTTTACAAATAAATCTCTATTTTGGAATCATGTCTGTGTACTGTTTGGGTTCTTGATTCTTTTTATTTATTTATATTTTTCCTGCAGCAGAGGTTACAGCTGGGGACTCTTATACCAAATCCTGCCAAGGGCCTGGTTTCTGGCCTCCACAATTTTAAAACATAGAATGGGAATTTCACATAAAAATCTTTGGTTCCTAGCTTTTGAAAAATCAGGCTGCCTGGCAGGAGCAGAGAGATAACTGCCCCCTTGGCTAAGCAGGGCAAGGGAGGAGGGCAGCTGTTCTCCACTTTGCCTCAATCCCCAGTCATCCCTCTTGCTTTTCCAGCCCCATGATCAATGGTTATTTGCGCTTTATCATGAGCTAGTTTTTTTGGTTTTTTTTTTTTTTTTTTTAACAATTCTAGAGTTAAAGGAAGAAGGAAATACTTGTTTTATTTTGTTTCTGCTCCTACAGAGTTTATAGTCTGTAGACTACAGAACGTAGGAGCAGAGTTTATAGTCTGTAGAGCTTACAGACAGAAGAGACCAGTAAAATCAATAAGGATGATATAGAGTGGTCATTGCCCAGAAGGAGCCTGGGGCCACAGATGGGAGATAAAGACCCAATGGCTTGACCTGGAATTTGCTGACTCTGTGTGTGTCACATTGCATGATCAAGGGGTTTGAATTTGACCCAAAAGTTACGGAACATCTTCCAGGCTCTTGTGCACTGTCGAATATAACCATATGTATTCAGATACCCAGTTTGGAAAGCTCCCTCAGGCATGATCATGAGATGGAAGCCTGAACTGTTTCTCTGGCCTCTGATCTCATTATATTCTGGAATATTGCTGATATTAGGAATGCTACTGTTCTTTCTAAGCTCTCATTGCTTTTCAGGTTTTTTCCCTTTGGGTCTCCTAGAAGTTCAAAATTCTGTCAGCAAATTAAGCAAATTCTTCTCTTCGTTTAAAAATTATATTTTTTTCATGTTTCTAACAATACAATGAGACTGGGAGGGCAATTTCTTTGTGGAAGGGAGGGATTTTCCCAGGCCAGCTCGCTTCACTCCTGCTACCTGCTGGGACCCTGGGAGCATTTTGAGTTTAGTTTAATTTTGTTGTGTTTTTATTTTTAGATACACTGACATTTTGGGGGTCTGACATCGGAGACAAAAGGTGGTATTCCTCTATGTCCTTCCCATGTTATCCTTGTCAAAGGGGAACTGAGTCCTGCCTGGGTCAGGGAGGAAAGAACACACGCTAAGCACCAGCTATATACAAGGCCTTGCCCACATTGTTTGATGACCACCTGAGATGGGATCAGGAGCTGTCAGACAAGGAAACGGAACCCCCCGGGGGGTATGGCAAAGGGACTTGCCATGAGTGACCCCACCAGATGTAGGGGCGCCAAGGTTTTGTGTCTGACTCCAAATCGCTCCTCAGCCATGTCCACTTATGTGCCAGCTGGCAGAGTGAGCCCACCATCAGCACACAGGGCGTTCCTGCAGAGGGGAAGCTGCCTTATGTGACCCAGATCAACCTGCTAACGCACAGAAACCCAAATGAGCTCGGAAGTTGGACCAATATTGACTCATGTATTCACTCATGGACCCATTCCATTAAAACCCACGGCACCCATGGTAACACAATAGTTCAAACCCACCATAATTCCTCGAGTACAGGCGAGGAACTGAAGTTCACCGTCCAAGACCTCAGTTTCCCTCTCTGTAACACAGAGGCCTTGCCAGCACGGGGTTGTTGCGAGGCTTAAATGAGATGTTCCTATTCGTGGAGCCAGGCACAGTGGCAGGGGCCTGTTGTCCCGGCTACTCAGGAGGCAAAGGCGGGAGGACAGCACGGACTCAGGAGTTCGAGCCCAGCCTGGGCAACACAGTGAGCCTTCCCTCTGGGTGGTCTCAAGAAATAGGGACTATTTGTGAAGCAACGAGAACCGGGTTCAAAGCATAGTAAGCTGCCTTAGCGCTTGGTGAAACTCCAGGGACATGTGTACGTGATGTGGGCGTACGGGAACGCGATCGAGCGTGGGCGTCCTGGCTCTGCTCGGACAAACCACCCCCCTGAGCCTCAGTTTCCCCATCAGCACCATGGGGATCTCAACAGCTTCCGGCTCGCCGAGTCAGCGAAGCCGCCCGCGCAGGCGCTCAGCGGCGTAACCGTTCGAAGGCGGCCAATGACCGTCCTCCGCAGCCGGTCACAAAAGCACTGGGGGGGAGCACCACCCTC